>NW_021309806.1:0-2082 GCF_002162155.2 Triticum dicoccoides
CCCTTACCTCCCGGGTCATTAAAAGGCCGACATCGAAGCGGGCAACAGGTGGGCCCATTTGATTTCACGGGCAATTAATAGGCCGTTACTCAGGTCGGGCTACATATGGCCCAACTATACTGTGGGCCTTTAGCAGCCGAAAGAGATAGTGGGCCTGTACTGGACCATGAAGACATTACTAGGGAAAACCTTATACACAGAATCTTAGCAGCAGCGCGGTTTAAAAAAAACGCTACTGCTAATTAGCAGTAGCGAGCTTGAGGAAACCGCGCTACTAATAACCCGATAGTAGTAGTGCAGGTTTTTACCCCTCGTTACTACTAAGTGATTTCCACCATGCCTCCCGGGACCAGCCATAGTAGAAGCGTGGGTTATAAACCCACGCTACTACTAAGTCGATAGTTGTAGCGCGAGTTATAAACCACACGCTACCACCTGCATCTGCTCCCACCCCACCAACCATCCCACGCCATGTCTAAAAAAACACTCAACGCCCAATCCAGATCCCCAATCCCCTCTCCGCTCCCACCTCCTCTCCTCCTCTCCCAAGTCCCAGCCCGCCATGGTGGGGGAGCCGCCCGCACAGGGCCCGCCCCCAGCGCCGCCGCCGCCTACGGCTCCGGCGGCGGCGGGGATAACGGTGCCCCATGCCAGGAGTGCAGGGAGCAGCCGTGGAAGTACCGGCGCCCGGGCTGGTCCCGCCTCACCTGCAGCCTCCCCTGCGTGCAGGCCCACAACCGCCGCACCGCCTACCCCCTCCACAAGTCGCCCAAGCCAAACCCGTCTCCGCCACCAGCCACCAGAGAGCGAGCGATTCACCGCCGCCGCAGCTGCCGCCGGCGTCAGGCCCCGGGGGACCGACCTCCCCAGACCCCACCGGCCTCCGTCCCGCGGCCCCCTCACGGGCACAACGCCTACCTCGGCACGAATCGCGCCCGCCCGCCTAGGGTTTCCGCCGCCGCCGGGGAAGGGGAGGAAAAGAACCGGGTTGAGATGGTACGTGCGCCGGCCTCTCGACCTCTCTCTCTCTCTCTCTCTTTCTCTATCTCTCTCTCGATTTGATCCCTCCTCGAGTTTGGATTTATTTGATTGGGTGATTCGGCAGGCCGGACGGCTCGTCGGGCAGCTCCTCATCATGAGCGGCGCCGTCGTCGGCAGCGCCGTCGTGCAGGCCTACCACCAGGCCATCGTCAGTGAGTGCCCCCTCTCCCTCTTCCCCTCTACCAAAAATATTGGTTCCCTGCTTCCCTTCCATTGCCTGCCCCTGACAATGTGAATGGATCCACGGTAGTACTGCATTTGTTTGCCGTGAAGGATAGCTGTAGCGACAGAAATTTTGCAGCTCTTCCTAGATGGTTGCATATCTGGCTCACAGTGTACATGGCAAAAGATGCGTCTTTTACCCCTTTTATAACATGTTGTGGTGTTCCTTGCTGTCCGAAACCGATTGGTGGTGAAATGGTGGTGATATGATAGGATTTGTTTTAGACATGATGGGCATAATCTGCAATCTGGAATGCTGCACTACCAAAGATGTTTGCTATTTTGTAATCATGTGTTACCTTCCACTTTACTTGTGTTCGTTCTTGTCATGTATACTTACCATTTACTCCCTCCTCGGCCGCCGATGTCTCGTCGTGGCCGTGCTTATGCATAGGCGCCGCCAGCGTCGCGTCCAAGTTAGCCTGTCAGCAACATGAGAAGTCTGCCCACCCTCTCCCCACTGGGAATTTAATCTTGCTATAGTGAAGTCCAGCTCTTTGATTATGCCTTTTCAGTGTAGATTCTTTCATGTTAACTAATTGGAACAAGTTCTAATTAGGTCACAGATTTTGTATTGAATAAAAAGTGTTGTTTAGAGACAGTAATGGTTAAGGGCAAAACCATTGATTTTACAATTTGTACCACAAGTGTCGAGCATGCATTTTCTACTTTGAGGTTATTTAGGCAAGCTACAGTCATATGGTGGAAGGTGTTTTTCTATCCAACGGGTTGTAGCTAGTAAGCATAGAGTAAAATAATAGATGAAGATTTCCTTATGCAATTTAGGAGCGGAAAGAAACATATAGCTGATTACTCTGT
>NW_021309807.1:0-780 GCF_002162155.2 Triticum dicoccoides
GTGTTGACAACTGATTTTGGCAATATACAGAGTGAAAGGGTTTTCAGCATGAGAAAGTTTCGTATCGTCGAGTGGAACAACTTTGATGTTTAGGCTATCGCCATTCGACCTCATCTCAGTGGCCGAAGCTATACTCCGAGTGACAAAATTTAATGTTCTGAGTGCTTTTCGGCCGATTACGCCCTCAATATGAACTCAGATGAAGGAGTGCTCTAAAGGAATTGTCTTCGTCTCGTCAAGACAATTGATTCTCATATATAAATCATCTCAATCCGAGTTCATATGCAAAAGTTATAGTCAATACGGTCTGGACAGGCCAGAGACCAAAATATTACGCTTGACATCAGACACATGTTGATGAGTGTCTGATGCAATGCGTGAGCAATTCAGCCCTCAAGACGGCCTTTAATTGAAAAAACTTCAACACGAGAAAGTTTCGTCTCGTCGAGCCGATCGATTTTCTTATATAATTCGTCTCAATCCGAGGTCATATGAGACTTGGGGAGACAAATCAAGTTCAGGCTATGTTTTTGGTCGAATGAAAACTCACCGGTCGAGTGAAAACCTACCGATCGAGTAAAAGGTCAAGTGAGAACCTACCGATCGAATAAAAGGTCGAGTGAAAACCTACCGATCGAGTAAAAGGTCAAGTGAGAACCTAGATATCGAATAAAAGGTCGAGTGAAAACCTACCGATCGAGTAAAAGGTCAAGTGAAAACTCACCGGTCGAGTGAAAACCTACCAATCGAATAAAAGGTCAAGTGAAAACCCACCGATCG
>NW_021309808.1:0-1111 GCF_002162155.2 Triticum dicoccoides
CGCCCCAAGACGCGCGAGCAATGAGCATCGAGCTTAAACATATCGCAAATGTCAAAAATAATATAACGGGATTAATATATATCGGGCACGTGCGATATGTTTGTCACAAGGCGCAAAAAATAATTATAAAAGGAATGCAACACGAGGACTTCCCAGGAGGTCACCCATCCTAGTACTACTCTCGCCCAAGCACGCTTAACTTCGGAGTTCTGATGGGATCCGGTGCTTTAGTGCTGGTATGATCGCATCCGACATGTTTCCCCGTCTTCGTCCCTTATGCTTGCCACTCCCAGGTCCGCTCCAAAGACGATTCTACATTCTCACTACCATTACAACCGTTCCCTAACAATGGATAATGTCCTATACTACTTACTCTCCCGCTCAATCACGGAGACGAGTTTTCCACGGTTTCCACCCCTTCCTCCATACCGCAGCAACACGAGTTTTTTCCACCCCTTTCAGAAAGCGCTCTTCGCGCCACAAATCCGCCCCAAGACGCGCGAGCAATGAGCATCGAGCTTAAACATATCGCAAACGTCAAAAATAATATAACGGGATTAATATATATCGCGCACGTGCGATATGTTTGTCACAAGGCGCAAAAAATAATTATAAAAGTGTCAGGACCCCGACTCGATGTCACATCGATCTAGTCGGTAACACCTCATATCACTTTGCGGCTGTCAGGACCCCGACTCAATGCCACATCGATCTAGCATGTAACACCTCATATCACTTTGCGGCCTCACGCACGGTATTCCCACGGGTGTCGCCTTACCTTTGCCCGGGACCGTTTGCGCCTTTTGGCACACGTATATGACAGTGTCGCTAGCATCCATATGATAAGGAGCCCGGGCTGACATGGCTAGTCGTAAACCCAAAGCGGCACAGACTTACAGGGACAGGCATCCATGACCCAGCATCGAACGTGTCGGTCATCAGCGAGTGAATCCAGGCTGTAGCACTGGGCTAGCAGGACTCCGGTGAACCGGGCTGTAGCGGGCTAACAGGACTCCGGTATTCACCGCGTGACATTTCCCCGAAGGGACAGACACAGGAACGAAGAAGGACACATGCCGGCCAGCCTAAGTGTTCCGGAGCAGTAGCAAGC
>NW_021309809.1:0-1269 GCF_002162155.2 Triticum dicoccoides
GAAGAAAAAGAAAAAATCTCGAATTTGAAAAATAAGCTTTTGAAAAAGGGAAAAAGGAAAGATGAAAGAAGAAAGACAGGAAAAAGATGTAATAGATTATAGTGGGATAGTTGGCGCGGTGGTAATTGCAGGGGTATGCGCCCGATTGTAAAATGAACTGAATCGGGCGCTTAAGGCGCCAAATGGGCTTTGGCCTTGTGTTTTTCCCACTCGCATTCAGACCTTGCCGCGTACACAACAGACCTTGCCGCGTAGGCTTCGTGAACTCCGTGCTATGTGGGATACGTGCTATATGGGCTCCGTGCTATGCTACCGGCCAGAATGATACTTCTTGACGGCTGTAATTATCTAACTAAGCTAAGACTTTGGGCTTATGTTCTGCGGTGGGCTGGTGTCAATTGAATTTTTTTGCTGGGGACTGGGGTCAAACACACAAATCGCTCAGGCTATTAGCTTGAAGCATCGAAAGGCACTAGTGTCAATTGACACCGGTGCCCACACGTGAGCTCCGTCCCTGGTCCTAGGAGAGGAGAAGACCTTGGTATAGTAGACAGTCAGAAAGTCATTATGCTACAACTTTAAAGGACAATCGCACCAGAATAACATCTGTCATCGATAAAAAGAACAATAGATCGGAAGGATACAACATGATCCACCGAATACAAGCACCGACCTAATCCCGTGAGATCCATCGGAAGCACAACTCCGTATGCCCTCTAACCTGACAAGATGCACTGCCCAAAAGGGTCTAGGCGAGGAGAACCTTATTCTATTTTCAAATAAATGCCGCTACTTCGCTATCTTGAGAGGGACACAAATCCTAAACAGACTTAAAAAACACCTAAAAACGAAGTAGGACTGTGATCCGTCGAGCCTCCTTGCCCTAATGCCACTCGCGGACAGTCTTGGGGACCATACCGGGCCGTGGCCTGGTCTTCTCCAGGTGGACCAGCATTGAGGCTACTGCCTTATCTCAGAGAAACACAGTACAGTACAAAAATATGGATCACAATAAAAACGATATAGACAAAGTAAAGTCTCTTCAAGACAAATCTCTTAATATAACTGCTCTGCTGCTGTACTATTATAACAAAAAAGGATCAATCTATGGGATGCATACAGCATGCCATGGAACATGAACTTAAGGAATCACGATGCTAATTACGTAATGCAATGGCTAGCTTCTCCTCACGCCGGTCCACCACCTGAACTTGCCGGCGTCCTCCTGCCAGCCAACGTCCTGGTCGAGGCCGCTGTCCAGGCGCTTGA
>NW_021309810.1:0-2715 GCF_002162155.2 Triticum dicoccoides
AGTGACTTGATCCGAAGCTTCGTGATCACTATCATCAGCTTCCACTTCAATTGGTGTAGGTGCCACAGGAACAACTTCCTGTGCCCTGATACACACTGGTTAAAGTGATGGTTCAATAACCATATCAAGTCTCCACCATCCTCCCACTCAATTCTTTCGAGAGAAACCTTTCCTCGAGAAAGCACCCGATTCATGAAACAATCCATATTGCTTTCGGATCTGAATTAGGAGGTATACCCAACTGTTTTGGGTTTCCTATGAAGATGCATTTTATCCGCTTTGGGTTCGAGCTTATCAACCTGAACCTTTTTCATATAAGCGTCGCAGCCCCAAACCTTTAAGAAACAACAACTTAGGTTTCTCTAAACCATAATTCATACGGTGTCATTTCAACGGAATTACGTGGTGCCCTATTTAAAGTGAATGTGGTTGTCTCTAATGCCTAACCCATGAACGATAGTGGTAATTTGATAAGAGACATCATGGTATGCACCATATCCAATAGAGTGCAACTATGATGTTCGGACACACCATCACACTATGGTGTTCCAGGCGGTATTAATTGCGAAACAATTTCCACAATGTCTTAATTGTGTGCCAAAACTCGTAACTCAGATATTCATCTCTATGATCATATCATAGACATTTTATCCTCTTGTCACAATGATCTTCTACTTCACTCTGAAATTACTTGAACCATTCAAAAAATTCAGACTTGTGTTTCATCAAGCAAATATTCTCAACATCTACTCGAATCATCTGTGAAGTAAGAACATAACGATATTCACTGCATGCCTCAACACTCATTGGACTGCACACATCAAAATGTGTTGCTTCCAACAAGTTGCTATCTTGTTCCATTTTACTGAAACCGAGGCTTTTCAGTCATCTTGCCTATGTGGTATGACTTGCATATCTCAAGTGATTCAAAATCAAGTGAGTCCAAACGATCCATCTGCATGGAGTTTCTTCATGCGTATACACCAATAGACATGGTTTGCATGTCTCAAACTTTTCAAAAATGAGTGAGTCCAAAGATCAATCAACATGGAGCTTCTTCATGCGCTTTATACCATTATGACTTACATGGCAGTGCCATAAGTAAGTGGTACTATCATTACTATCTTATATCTTTTGGCATGAAAATGTGTATCCCTATGATCGAGATTCAATAAACCGTTCCTTTAGGTGCAAGAGCACTTATTCAGGTTTAATACTAATCTTGATGGTAGAGAGAGCGTGCGATGTTTGATCACATCAAACTTGGAAACACTTCCAACACATATCGTTAGCTCACCTTTAGCTAGTCTCCGTTTATTTCGTAGCTCTTTTATTTCGAGTTACCAACACTTAGCAACTGAACCGGTATTTTAATACACTGGTGCTACTAGGAGTACTAGTAAAGTACACATTAACATAATGTATATCCAATATACTTCTATCGACCTTGCCACCCTTCTTATCTACCAAGTATCTAGGGTAATTCTGCTCCAGCGGCTATTCCCCTTATCACAGAAGCACTTAGTCTCGGGTTTGGGTTCAACCTCGGGTTTCTTCACTGGTGCAGTAGCTGATTTGCTGTATCATGAAGTGTCCCTTCTTGCCCTTGCCCTTCTTGAAACTAGTGGTTTCACCAACCATCAACAATTGATGCTCCTTCTTGATTTCTACTGTCGCGATGTCAAACAACGCGAATACCTCAAGGATCATCATCTCTATCCTTGATATGTTATAGTTCATCACAAAGCTCTAGTAGCTTGGTGGCAATGACTTTGGAGAAACATCACCATCTGATTTGGAAGATCAACTCCCACTCAATTCAAGTGATTGTTGCACTCAGACAATCTGAGCACAACCTCAACGATTGAGCTTTTTTCTCTTAGTTTGCAGGTTAAGAAAATCGCCGGAGGTCTCATACCTCTTGACGTGGGCACGAGCCTGAAATCCTAATTTCAGCCCTCGAAACATCTCATATGTTCCGCGACGTTTCGAAAACGTCTTTGGTGCCTCTACTCTAAACCATTTAACTGAAGTATCACGTAGTTATCAAAACCTATATGTCTGATGTTCGCAACATCCACAAACGACGTTTGGGGTTCAGCACACTGAGCGGCGCATTAAGGACATAAGCTTTCTACTGTCCGCATAATCGCTACTTTCAACTTTCAACTATATTTTCTCTAGGAACATATCTAAACAGTGGAACTAAAGCGCGAGCTTACGACATAATTTGCAAAGGGTCTTTTGACTATGTTCAGGATAATTAAGTTCATCTTATGAACTCCCACTTAGATAGACATCCCTCTGGTCATCTAAGTGATCACATGATCCGAGTCAACTAGGCCGTGTCCGATCATCACGTGAGACGGACTAGTCATCATCGGTGAACATCTTCATGTTGATCGTATCTACCATACGACTCATGCTCGACCTTTCGGTCTCCGTGTTCCGAGGCCATGTCTGCACATGCTAGGCTCGTCAAGTTAACCCTAAGTGTTTTCGCTGTGTAAAACTGTCTTACACCCGTTGTATGTGAACGTAAGAATCCATCACACCCGATCATCACGTGGTGCTTAGAAGCGACGAACTGTAGCAACGGTGCACAGTTAGGGGAGAACACTTCTTGAAATTTTTGTAAGGGATCATCTTATTTACTACCGTCGTCCTAAGTAAACAAGATGCATAATCATAATAAACATCACATGCAATTATATA
>NW_021309811.1:0-1012 GCF_002162155.2 Triticum dicoccoides
GGCGCAGGGGGTGCTCGGGGGCGGTGGACGGGCGGCCGGCGACGACGGCGAGGCAGGGCGCGCTCGGGGGCGGGGCAGAGGCAACGGTGGCGACGGCGACGCGAGCAGAGGGGCAACCTGGCGGCGACGTCGGGGCGGGATCGAAGAAACTGAACCAAAATTTCCACAAGTGTGGCTTATATAGACGGAGCATTGGTCCCGGTTGGTGGCACAAATCGGGACTAATGCCCCCTCTAGTCCCGGTTGGTTCCACGAACCGGGACCAAAGGCCAATTTTCAGCAGCTCAAAGGGCGGGAAGCGGCGGCCTTTGGTCCCGGTTGGTGGAACCAACCAGGACTAAAGGGGGGCATTGGTCACGGTTGGTGCCACGAACCGGGACCAATGCCCCCTTTAGTCCCGGTTGGTGCCACCAGCCGGGACCAATGGCCTTTGCTGCCCCGAGCCCAAAAGTATAGTCCCACATCGCTAGCTGAAGGGCGTTGGCACTGGTTTATAAGCGCTGGTGTGCCTACCCATTCGACCTCCTCTCTAATGCAGGCTTTCGGGCCTTAACTTGCTACTGCCTGTGGGCCTATTGGGCCTTCTGCGGGCCTGAATCCTGGCCCATGTAGGGTTTCTAGTCGTATTCAGGCCGTGGAGGCCCAGTAGGAGGCATTTTTTTGGTTTTTTCTTTTTTATTTCTATATTTTTTTGGTTTTTTATTTTTTTTATTTCTACTTACAACTAAATACTTACAGTTTTTAGTGATTTCTTTTTGCTTTTAGGTCACAAAAATTATAAACTTTCTGTTAGTGCCATTAGTTTTAAATTTTAAATAGTTTAAATTTGAATTTTTAAAAATTTGTGTGAATCACTAGTTTATGAATAACTTTACAATAAAAATAGAATTTTTTTTCTATTTATTTTTTATTTCTACTTACAACTAAATACTTACAGTTTTTTAGTGATTTATTTTTGCTTTTAGGTCACAAAAATTATAAACTTTCTGTTAGTGCCATTAGTTTTAAATTT
>NW_021309812.1:0-1004 GCF_002162155.2 Triticum dicoccoides
AGCATATCACTAAGCACATGAAGCAAGAGGCTCATTAAGCAACACCTCATCCCTCCTTGATAGTATTGGCTTTTCCTATGGACTCAATGTGATCTTGGATCACTAAAATGTAAAATGAAGAGTCTTGAGCTTGAAGCTTTAGCCAATCCTTTGTCCTTAGCATCTTGAAGGAGTTCCCACAACCTTTAGTCCATGCCACTCCATTGTTGAACTTATCTGAAACATGCTAGATAGAAATGTTAGTCCAACAAGAGATATGTTGTCATCAATTATCAAAACCACCTAGGGAGCACTTGTGCTTTCAATCTCCCCCTTTTTGGTAATTGATGGCAACATACATCAAAGCTTTAGATAAAGATATAAAGAACAACAAGTAAAGCTTTGGAAGGACATGTAACAAGCATAGGCTCCCCCTGCATGTATACACTTATGTAAATATGAAATATAGAGGCATGTGAGAGCATAACCATGACAGAGTAGGCAATGTGTTACATGTATCTTGGCCATATGCATTAGAGCAAAAGATTATCAAGGAAAATACCTTCATGCTCATGAGTCCTTCTTGCAAACAGTATGTACATAAGCAAGAACTCCTCATACTCATGATTTTGATGCATATACTTACCTTGTGGTCTTGAGTTGGCTTAGGATGGAATGAACCTGCACAAACAAAGTTAGATAACACAGGTACATCCACTAGCCAGAGCAAACAAAAGAAACCACAAGAATACCAAGACTGGGATGACATGTAGAGAGTGAGTACAAGGTACCACATTGGATTCAACATGTCCCCAAGAATAAAGATATGCAATGAATTTGACTGATTTCTTTCCCTTAGGTGTCTTGCTCCCCCTGAATCTTACATGGGATATTGGGAGAAGATGGGGAACAGAAAATCAGAGCTGAAAGATACAAATGGATAGAACTTAATGCAAATACATGTCTTTCCCCCAAAAGGCATGTGACATCTCTCCTCTTGAACATCAAGCATCTGGGATCCTTGA
>NW_021309813.1:0-1041 GCF_002162155.2 Triticum dicoccoides
ACCATTGGAGACACCTGTAGTACTCCTTTATAATCACCCAGTTACGTTGTGACGTTTGGTAGTACCCAAAGTGTTCCTCCGGCAAACGGGAGTTGCATAATCTCATAGTCATAGGAACATGTATAAGTCATGAAGAAAGCAATAGCAACATACTAAACGATCGTGTGCTAAGCTAATGGAATGGGTCATGTCAATCAGATCATTCAACTAATGATGTGACCTCGTTAATCAAATAACAACTCATTGTTCATGGTTAGGAAACATAACCATCTTTGATTAACGAGCTAGTCAAGTAGAGGCATACTAGTGACACTTTGTTTGTCTATGTATTCACACATGTATTATGTTTCCGGTCAATACAATTCTAGCATGAATAATAAACATTTATCATGAAATAAGGAAATAAATAATAACTTTATTATTGCCTCTAGGGCATATTTCCTTCAGTCTCCCACTTGCACTAGAGTCAATAATCTAGTTCACATTGCCATGTGATTTAATAGCAATAGTTCACATCACCATGTGATTAACACCCATAGTTCACATCGATATGTGATCAACACCCAAAGGGTTTACTAGAGTCAGTAATCTAGTTCACATTGCTATGTGATTAACACCCAAAGAGTACTAAGGTGTGATCATGTTTTGCTTGTGAGATAATTTTAGTCAACGGGTCTGTCACATACAGATCTGTAAGTATTTTGCGAATTTCTATGTCAACAATGCTCTGCACGGAGCTATTCTAGCTAATTGCTCCCACTTTCAATATGTATCCAGATTGAGACTTAGAATCATCTGGATCAGTGTCAAAAAACTTGCATCGACGTAACCCTTTACGACGAACCTTTTTGTCACGTCCATAATCGAGAAACATATCCTTATTCCACTAAGGATAATTTTGACCGCTGTCCAGTGATCTACTCCTAGATCACTATTGTACTCCCTTGCCAAACTCAGTGGTAGGGCATACAATAGATCTGGTATACAGCATGGCATATTTTATAGAACCTAAGACTGAGGCATAGGGAATGACTTTCATTC
>NW_021309814.1:0-1616 GCF_002162155.2 Triticum dicoccoides
GAGAAGGTCTCATCGTAGTCAATCCCTTGAACTTGCCGAAAACCTTTTGCGACAAGTCGAGCTTTGTAGACAGTAACATTACCATCAGCGTCAGTCTTCTTCTTAAAGATCCATTTATTCTCAATTGCTTGCCGATCATCGGGCAAGTCAACCAAAGTCCATACTTTGTTCTCATACATGGATCCCATCTCAGATTTCATGGCTTCAAGCCACTTTGCGGAATCTGGGCTCACCATCGCTTCTTCATAGTTCGTAGGTTCATCATGATCTAGTAGCATGACTTCCAGAACAGGATTACCGTACCACTCTGGCGCGGATCTTACTCTGGTTGATCTACGAGGTTCAGTAGTATCTTGATCTGAAGTTTCATGATCATTATCATTGGCTTCCTCACTAACTGGTGTAGGTGTCACTGAAACAGTTTTCTGTGATGAACTACTTTCCAGTAAGGGAGCAGGTACAGTTACCTCGGCAAGTTCTACTTTCCTCCCACTCACTTCTTTCGAGAGAAACTCCTTCTCTAGAAATGATCCATTCTTAGCAACGAATGTCTTGCCTTCGGATCTGTGATAGAAGGTGTACCCAACAGTTTCCTTTGGGTATCCTATGAAGACACATTTCTCCGATTTGGGTTCGAGCTTATCAGGTTGAAGTTTTTTCACATAAGCATCGCAGCCCCAAACTTTAAGAAACGACAACTTTGGTTTCTTGCCAAACCACAGTTCATAAGGCGTCGTCTCAACGGATTTTGATGGTGCCCTAATTAACGTGAATGCGGCCGTCTCTATAGCATAACCCCAAAACGATAGCGGTAAATCGATAAGAGACATCATAGATCGCACCATATCTAGTAAAGTACGATTACGACGTTCGGACACACCATTACGCTGTGGTGTTCCGGGTGGCGTGAGTTGCGAAACTATTCCACAGTTTTTCAAATGTACACCAAACTCGTAACTCAAATATTCTCCTCCACGATCAGATCGTAGAAACTTTATTTTCTTGTTACGATGATTTTCAACTTCACTCTGAAATTCTTTGAACTTTTCAAATGTTTCAGACTTATGTTTCATTAAGTAGACATACCCATATCTGCTTAAATCATCTGTGAAGGTGAGAAAATAACAATATCCGCCACGAGCCTCAATATTCATTGGACCGCACACATCGGTATGTATGATTTCCAACAAATCTGTTGCTCTTTCCATAGAAGCGGAGAACGGTGTTTTGGTCATCTTGCCCATGAGGCACGGTTCGCAAGTACCAAGCGATTCATAATCAAGTGGTTCCAAAAGTCCATCAGTATGGAGTTTCTTCATGCGCTTTACACCGATATGACCTAAACGACAGTGCCACAAATAAGTTGCACTTTCATTATCAACTCTGCATCTTTTGGTTTCAACATTATGAATATGTGTATAACTACTATCGAGATCTAATAAGAATAGACCACTCTTTAAGGGTGCATGACCATAAAAGATATTACTCATATAAATAGAACAACCATTATTCTCTGATTTAAATGAATAACCGTCTCGCATTAAACAAGATCCAGATATAATGTTCATGCTCAACGCTGGCACCAAATAACAATTATTTAGGTCTAATATTAATCC
>NW_021309815.1:0-628 GCF_002162155.2 Triticum dicoccoides
TGGTATCATCATTTCACCCGCATAGCATGTGCAAAAGAGTAGAGAGGGTCACGGCAAAAACTGGACGCACTTCGTGTACAAACTGGACAAACTCTTTCGGAGTATCAGGGTTTCGGACGAGAACTCATCTGTTACACGGGCACTTCGATGTTTTTTAAACTTATTTGAACTCCGACTTCTTTTGTGTTCAGCATGCAGCATTCAAAGCAACTTCATCAATTTCCAACATGTTGTGACATCATTTGTTGTTTTTCGGTCATTTACCTAATTGTTTAGAGAGCTAAATGACCGTGAAATTGAAAATCACTACAAAATGAATTCTGAAAATGTTGAAACTTGGCATGGTATCATCATTTCACCCGCATAGCATGTACAAAAGAGTAGAGAGGGTCACGGCAAAAACTGGATGCACTTCGCGTACAAACTCGACAAACTCTTTCGGAGTATCAGGGTTTCGGACGAGAACTCATCTGTTAAACGGGCACTTCAATGTTTTTTAAACTTATTTGAACTCTGGACTTCTTTTGTGTTCAGTATGCAGCATTCAAAGCGACGTCATCAATTTCCAACATGTTCTGACATCATTTGTTATTTTTCGTTCATTTACCTAATTGTTTAGAGAGCTAAA
>NW_021309816.1:0-1669 GCF_002162155.2 Triticum dicoccoides
TATTCTACAAAAGATCCAAAACAATCTATTACAAAAAAACACAAAACCAAAAACTGTTCTCGCAAAAAAAATCCAAACAACTGTCTAGTAAAACCAAGCAACTGCATTACAAAAAACACAAATGCAAAAACCTGTCCAAAATGAATCCGAGCAACTGCCCCGACAAATCATGAGAACTTAACAATGATAATTACTTGCCTAACAGTGATGCCGGGTTTCATGTCATCAATTATTTGTTGGCTACGTTAATAGGAGAAGTTGTCTGTCGATGTAGCCCATGTTACCTATACTCTGAAACATAGTGTTAGCATACTGATAGTGGGGTAGACAATTTATATGTGAATTTAGTGAACATGACTGCTTGTTGATAGTCAATCATAATAAGCTAACTAAGAAGAAATTGCTTTCCTATAGAACTAAAGTTTCCTCTGCAGAAACCAAAGTTGCTCTAAAATCATGGAGCAAAGGTGCCTATAGAACTAAAATTGCTTATAGAACTAAAATTGCTTTCTCCTTCACCGGTCCCGGGTCCGGTTCTCCTTTAAGAAACACAACTAGGTGCTCTGAACATGGAGACGGTATGTGCTCCACAGCAGCAAAGGCGAACAGATTACGCCAACATTTGTAGCTACCGCACGGTCCAATCTCACTTTGACGTTAGCCGACCTCGCTCTTCTATTATCGTATGTGGAAGGAAGGCCCGTGAACCCAAGATCAACTAGATCACACACCTCCAAGGTATCCCTGAAGGCTATCATCTGTGCTTCCGCCCTCAGCGTGATCGATAAATGCTTAAAATCCCACATGGCTTCATTAAAGTCACCTATAACCAGCCAGGGCAAATTATTAGCAACTTTCAGATTCCGTAACTTAGTCCACATTAGGTGTCTATTTTCCACCCGTGGCTCCCCATATACAAAGGTAGCTCTCCACTCCGGTGCACCTTCTCGGGCTTTGATAACAATGTCAATAAATCTGTCATCCTTGTCCAAAACATCAACAACACATTCTTCCCTCCAATATAGTGCCAAGCCACAGCTTAATCCATTACTATCCACTCAACAAAAGCCCTTCAATCCAAGTTTAGCTCGGATCCGTTTCATCTTCTCTTCCTTTTGTCTCATTTCACACAAAAAGACCAACATGGGGGAATGCGACTTACACAACGTCGCTAGCTCACGTACTGTCCGGGTGTTCCCCCCTCCCCGACAGTTCCAACTAAGGCAATTCATTGGGTCCGGTGGTCCTCCTCTCCTGAGGCCGCCTGCGTAGATGTGTCCATATCAACTCCCTCACTCTCCTCCACCCCTGCCTCTCCTTGCTTCCTTCTCTTCACTATGGGGTTCTTGCCCGGTGTTCCTTTAGGATCCGACTGGTTTCCAAGACTGTTGGCCTCCCCATACTCCAGACGTAGGACCGCATCAGCCACCTTTCCTCCCGAATTTTGCCCGCCCAGACCACGCACATTTGCCACACCATCATCATCCACGAGTCTCTTCCTCATTGTACGTTCCTCAGCCGATTTCATCATCTTAAACTGCATGATATCCATCCCCATTGTCAGCTCCAAACCTCCCTCCCTTTGCATATCCACATTACCTCTCTCCTCCGCACCTTCTGCTCTGCCTCCTCTAGTTCCACCTCCTCTACCACCTCTTCTTCCTCCACG
>NW_021309817.1:0-1258 GCF_002162155.2 Triticum dicoccoides
CGTGCCGCCTCTAGTATCAGGTTGAAAAAAGATCCGTGTACACGGAGGGAGGAAGTAGAACGGACCCGGTTCCAAACATCCATTTTTACGGTTGAAAAAAAAGAAAGGGTACAAACAAAATTACTAGTACAAACAAAGGAGTATCACTATAGATAGATGTTGCCGGCCCTAGCTGCATTGATCATAGCTGGTAAATTCAAAATAATTTCTTCAGTTATGATGTAGCATTGATAGATGCCAGGGTGGCTCTCCAGGTTCGGCATTGCTTTTAAGCAACACCACTGATTTGTTTGGCTAGAGAACACTTTCTTGTCAAGAAACCGAATGAACTCCACCTTAAATCATATATTTGGCAGATCTTGTGAAAAATCAAAATCTAAATGGGTAACCATTAATATAACAGAGAGCGTGCACTAAAAGGGGGCCGGGGGAAGCGGAAAGCGTTACAACATTCCACCTTCAGAAGGGTTTCAGATGGGCGGCCTTTGCCCGTTCCCAAACTTGCGAATCCGCGAAATCACCCCGCTGCGTGCCGCCTCTAGTATCAGGTTGAAAAAAGATCCGTGTACACGGAGGGAGGAAGTAGAACGGACCCGGTTCCAAACATCCATTTTTACGGTTGAAAAAAAAGAAAGGGTACAAACAAAATTACTAGTACAAACAAAGGAGTATCACTATAGATAGATGTTGCCGGCCCTAGCTGCATTGATCATAGCTGGTAAATTCAAAATAATTTCTTCAGTTATGATGTACCATTGATAGATGCCAGGGTGGCTCTCCAGGTTCGGCATTGCTTTGAAGCAACACCACTGATTTGTTTGGCTAGAGCACACTTTCTTGTCAAGAAACCGAATGAACTCCACCTTAAATAAAATATTTGGCAGATCTTGTGAAAAATCAAAATCTAAATGGGTAACCATTAATATAACAGAGAGCGTGCACTAAAAGAGGGCCTGGGGAAGCGGAAAGCGTTCCAACATTCCACCTTCAGAAGGGTTACAGATGGGCGGCCTTTGCCCGTTTCCAAACTTGCGAATCCGCAAAATCACCCCGCTGCGTGCCGCCTCTAGTATCAGGTTGAAAAAAGATCCGTGTACACGAAGGGAGGAAGTAGAACGGACCCGGTTCCAAACATCCATTTTTACGGTTGAAAAAAAGAAAGGGTACAAACAAAATTACTAGTACAAACAAAGGAGTATCACTATAGATAGATGTTGCCGGCCCTAGCTGCATTGATCATAGCTGGTAAATTCAAAAT
>NW_021309818.1:0-1196 GCF_002162155.2 Triticum dicoccoides
CATATACCAAAATCTTTAGAAGTAATTAACTCAAGCTCGAAGACAAAGCATGGTTAAGAAAGCAGAGGATACAATTTATCAAAGGCATTATGTATCAGAGGAAAGGCTCACAAGGTTATTGAATATGAAGGGCGTTGTCAGATAAAATCCAACAATGGATCGGGCGATCCACAACGGAGTTGAGGTGAGTATCGGTATTCCAGAAAGAATGCACGGGCATCATATTATAGAACATCGGAATAATTCGATGCTTAGATAACAAAGGAATTATGATTTCCAAAACAAAAGATCAGAAGCAGTCGCTCTGACCAAGGATGGATAAGTTGGATAAACCAGAGGCACAATTGGCGACAAATAGTTTGGTCGAGAACCAGCTCATGTTCAAAAATGTTGTCTCAGTCGGAAAGATAAGTTAGAAGGGTTGATAGATGATTGTGTGCATTCACACACATGTTGAATCAATAGGATCAAAATGACGGTGTCAAAAGATACTAGTGAATATTGCCAGATATATGGGAAGCATCCATAATGCTAGTAGACAAGTATTTGCAGAGCAATAAAGCTGCTAAGGATTTTCGGAGGATTGAATAGTATTTCAAAGACTTTTGTGAAACACCTGAACAACTGGGATGAGCGGATACTCGAAAGGTGCGAGAAGTTATTCTTAGGGGTATTCAGGTGGCAAAGAACTGCAAGGCAGTAGGCACAAAATATTCTCAGGGTATCTTGTAATAACAAGATCGACTGAGAATAAAAGTGAGCATGACAGGTGTAAGTATTTATCCATAGGGATATTTCAGTGGTAGGGAATTGCAAAGGCAACGGGCACAAGGTCTCAAGAGAAAATCGGAGAGTATCTTCGAAATCTTCTGGTGCAGTCGGTGATCATCTGGACTGAAGGGCCTCTCCGGGAGAAAGTATTTTCGAGAACCTAAAGTTAGATTTTTGTAAAAATCGTTTAACCCGAATAGAAGAGAGTTCAGAATCCCAGAGTAAAGATCGAGGAGTAAAAGATCCTAGTACCACCCGATGGCGACGTGGGCCCGTAAGGCACACAGCCAAGTTAGTATAAGTTTTTGTAATGTCTAGACTCGACTTCGGCCAAGGAGTGTGGAAGGGGGATTCCTACAGGCAGTCGGCTCTGATACCAACTTGTGACGCCCCCGATTCAATCGTACACTAATCATGCACGCAAA
>NW_021309819.1:0-1062 GCF_002162155.2 Triticum dicoccoides
GATGAAAACTTTGAGAAGGGAATTAAATCCTTGATGAACCATCATGTAGAACCTCCATGAAGAACTCCGGTAAACAAAAGGAATGAAAAGAAAGAGAAATTGAAAACACAAGGTGAATCCTTGCAATGATTCAGATGGATCTCCGTGATAATTAGAGCTTGGAACTCCGGGATAAAGGGAAGATGAAACAAATGAAACCGAGAATTTTAAGGGCCTCCGGAATAAAGAATTAATCACTTGGATGAACAAGAATAAGAATTATGTTATGCTTATCCTTCACCAATTAAATTGACGACAATCAACGGATTTGGCATACTACTTATTCTCGTAGAAAGGATTAAAAGAGATATATCAAAACTTGAGAAGGTCTTCAACGAACCACCGGTAGGATTGGAACAACAAATGAATTGATATGATGAACAAGGAAGAGATATCTTGAAAGAACCACCGTAAGAATTGAAAATGATCGAAGTAGGGGTGCATCACCGGTAAGAATTAGCAAATGAACGAAGGTGCTTGAGACAAACTAGATACATGAGAACAAAGAGATCAAGAACTGATTAGAGGATATTCGATAGATGCACCGGCAAGATAGGAGAATGATAACTGACGGCTGAGAATGAATAAACCTGAATTGATGGACTCCGGATGACAAACTGAGAAGACTCTTGAATATCTCCTAATGGGTGAAAAAGATTCTCACAATCGAAAACAATTATGAGAGGATGGCAACAAGCTAGCACCACGAATCTTGAAGAGAATAGAGCAAGATTAAAGAGAAACTCTTCTTCGGTCTTCAAATGATGAGAATGACAACGAGAAACACCACCAAGAATTATTGAGGCACACCGGAAGAATCAAAAGCGAAGAGGTTGAGCCAACTATGAAAAGAATTTGAAAGATCTTGGAGAAAAGCATTTGACTAATGATAACTCATTCTTACGTCAAACTTGGAGAAGAATTTAGGATAGCTCTGGGAAAATAGAAGAGTCAGGTAAGATCCTGGGAAAAGACCTGTGGGTTAGGGCCCACTCAAAAGAACACCGTTGAACAATTTGAAGA
>NW_021309820.1:0-1107 GCF_002162155.2 Triticum dicoccoides
ATGCTGCCGAAATTTTGCTAGAAATTCTAATGCCTTTGCATTATGATTGTGCTTTCAGATGGCCACTCGCGACCTCAATCAAGTGGTTCGCCTGACTCGATGCCTAGATGTACCCGGCCATACTGCTAAGTTGGTCAGGGTAATGACTGAGGCTGGATATCGCTGGTATCCCGAGTACACGGTCGAAGAGCAATTCCGAGACTTTAATCAAAGCCAGTATCTCTGCACTGTCAGGATATTTCCATCTTATCCTGGATCTACCGAGCCTCTTCACTGCTCCTATGGACTCGGGGTTACTATTGAGATGGCTGTGCAGGACGCCGCCTACTCTATGATGACCATTATGCGAGTCAGATCTGGGTTATTTCGGGACTCTGATTTCCGGTATATGCCAGGATCACTTCCGGGAGCGCAAGGGTATCTCCAGGCTATCTATGCTGACCCCACTCAGGAGGATTCACGGACTCGCACCACCGCTGAGATGCTCGAGGATAAGGACCGTGAAAATCGGGCCTTAAGGCTAGAGCTCTTCAACACCCGTGCTGACCACTGGGCCACTTTGACTCGGTTCGCACCGGCGGTGCAAGCTGGATATTCAGATATGCGCGATCTCTATCCTGTGAGATCTGCTCTGCCAGACGTGATGGTTTGGCATGATGTAGGAGGCATCACCCCACCTCGCGGTCCCCGCAGGCCACCGTTTGTTGGTCCAAGGCCTCATCCTAGCCCCTATGGTCCACAAGCTCCGCGAGACCGTCTGTTTCCAGATGATCATGTTGAGCTTCCGGGCTATGGAGGTGACTTCTACGAGGACTACTACGGATCGGTCTAAGTTAGTGGTAGTATCACTAGTTCGCACTAGCTGTGTCGTCTATCGTCCCGCGTGACTCGTGGGATATGACCTAGTTTGTACTCCTTCCGGAGGTGTAGAAAAATAATGTATAGGAGCTTGGAATGCCTCCGATGAGATGTAATCCTCTTTTCACCGTAATAGTACTTTGTTTGGTCTTGTACTAAACCCTGTATGGTGTGTATGACGATGGAATAAAAGAAGCAGTTTCTGTATCTACCATGTCATACGGATGATCATCTTGCATTCCGAGTTAT
>NW_021309821.1:0-682 GCF_002162155.2 Triticum dicoccoides
GCCGATGGGATCGGGGGTTGCCCCGATCTAGATCGGGGAAGGACGAGGGAGGAGTGGGTGGCGGCTAGGGTTGGCCTGGGGTGGGGGGATAAGGAGAGGGAGTGGTGGCCGGTTGGGCCGGTGGGTTGGCCCAGTGGGGGGGTTGTGGCCTGCTGGGCCGAAGCCCAGTGGGGGGGGGTTGCTTTCTCCTTTTTTTTTAGCTTTGTTTTCTGTTTTCTTTTCTTTATCTATTTTCTTTTAATTTATGTTTTATAAAATATAAATACAACTCCTAATTTAATGTTATAATTTATTCTACTGCCCCAAAAGTTCGACACCTAATTAAAATAGTTTGTATTATTATTATTTTTAAAAGGCATTTAATTAATTGTTATAGCTGCTATTTTAATTAGTTTAGAGCCTTTAAACGTTTTATAAAATTTGTGGTTTCTCCACCATTATTACTAAGGATTTATTGGTCACATTTAGCACATTTTAGTTTTTATGTTCGAAAACTTTTATCGTTTGACTTTAATTCAAATTTGAATTCGAATCGGTTTCGAACTAACACGAGGTTAGCAACAGTAACCGAGGTGACGTGGCATCGTTAACGCGGGATTACTGTAGTCTAATTATCCGGGCGTCACAATTCTCCTCCACTACAAGAAATCTCGTCCCGAGATTTAAGAGGGGAGTAAGGGGG
>NW_021309822.1:0-1715 GCF_002162155.2 Triticum dicoccoides
ACGTAAAGATCGATATATTGGACGACTATATTCGGACATCGGAAAGGTTCCGAGTGATTCGGGTATTTTTCGGAGTACCGGGTAGTTACGGGAGAAGCAGTGGGCCTTGATGGGCTTTAGTGGGAAGAGGAAAAAGGGCCAAGGGGCTGCTGCGCCCCCCTCCCCTCTAGTCCGAATGGGACTAGGGAAAAGGGGGCCGGCCACCTTTCCTTCTCCTCTACTTCCTTCTCCCTTCCTCCCCTCTTGGTGGACTCCTACTAGGACTTGGAGTCCTAGTAGGACTCCACATCCTGGCCGCACCAATTGCCTTGGCCGGCCTCCTCCTCCTCCATCCTTTATATATTGAGGCAAGGGGCACCCCATGAACACAAGTTGATCCACGTGATCATATTCTTAGCCGTGTGCGGTGCCCCCTTCCACCATAGTCCTCGATAATATTGTAGCGGTGCTTAGGCGAAGCCCTGCGACGGTAGTACATCAAGATCGTCACCACGCCGTCGTGCTGACGGAACTCTTCCCCGACACTTTGCTGGATCGGAGTCCGGGGATCGTCATCGAGCTGAACATGTGCTAGAACTCGGAGGTGCCGTAGTTTCGGTGCTTGATCGGTCGGGCCATGGAGACGTACGACTACATCAACCAAACGCTTCCGTTGTCGATCTACAAGGGTACGTAGATCATACTCTCCCCTCTCGTTGCTATGCATCACCATGATCTTGCGTGAGCGTAGGAATTTTTTTGAAATTACTACGTAAACCAATAGTATATACTATACATATTGCACATAATACATGTTGTGACTAAAGTCGGGTCGGCTCGTTGAGTACCTGCAAGTGATTCGGATTTGGGGGCTGAAGGGGCAGGTGGTTCCATCTAGGCAGTGGTGGGCCTGGGTTCCCGACGGCCCTTGACTACTACTTTGTGCCAGAGCGACAGGGTAGGTTGAGACCACCTAGGAGAGAGGTGGGCCTGGCCCTGGTCGACGTTCGCGGTTACTTCAAAATAACACGCTTAAAGAGATCTCGGTATTTGATCTAAGTCTGCCACTGGCCTATACGCACTAACCAACTACGCGGGAACAGTTATGGACACTCGACGTCGTGGTATGAGCCGAAGCCTTCTTGACGTCAGTGACTAAGCGGCGCGCGCCGGGTTGGACCACGTAACGCAACTTCCTTTGTAATGGAGGTTGCTAGGTCTGCTCACCGGCCACGTACAAAACGTGCTGGTGTGCAATGGGAGATGGGCCTAGACCCCCGCACGCACATGAATTACACCGGCGTGCTGACCTCTCTATTGTGCCTAGGTAGAGCTGCGACGTGTTGATCCTCCGAGGTCGGGCATGACCCAGGAAAGTGTGTACGGCCAGAGGGATCAAGCGTGTTGGGTTATGTGGTGCACCCCTGCAGGGAAGTTGATCTATTCGAATAGCCGTGTCCCTCGGTAAAAGGATGACCCGTAGTTGTACCTTGACCTTACGACAACTAGAACCGAATACTTAATAAAACACACCCTTTCAAGTGCCAGATACAACTCGGTGATCGCTCTCTCATAGGGCAACGAGGGAAGGATCGCCAGGTAGGATTATGTTATGCAGTGATACTTGGTTAACTTACCATCTACTCTATTCTTCTGCTTCAAGACGGAGGCTTCCAAAAGCGTAGTCTTCGATAGGACTAGCTATCCCCCTCTTATTCTAGCATTCAACACTTCAG
>NW_021309823.1:0-1992 GCF_002162155.2 Triticum dicoccoides
CCACGGCGACGCCACACACACCTGTAGTGGCTGCCGAGCCTAGCCCTCCGACACCTCTCTGCACGTCCACAAACATTGTCATGGCAACCCCAACATCAGTAGACCATACTCGCACTGGTGCATCTGCCACCGCGAGCACCTCCCCGACCCCGACCCGTCCGTGCCCCTGGCCCGTCCCCTTGCTCCTACCCACACCATGATCACACGTGCTCGCGCCGGCAAATTCTTTCCCAACCCCAAATACGATGAAAACAACTCTGTCTCGACCACTCCTACCATCTCACCCATCCTCAAATCCGTGCACGCCGTGCTACGTGATGTCAATTGGCTAACAGCTATGCAGGATGAATTCTTGGCGCTGATGGTGAACAGGACTTGGACGCTTGTGCCCCGACCGCCGGGCGCCAACATAGTCACTGGTAACTGGCTGTTTCGGCACAAGTTGAAGGCGGACGGCAGCCTCGAGTGCTATAAAGCGCGATGGGTGGTCCGGCGGTTCTCGCAACGCCCCGGCGTCGACTTCGACGAGACGTTCTCATCGGTCGTCAAGGCTGCCACCATTCGCACCGTGCTCACCGTGGCTGTCTGCCGAGGCTGGCCTGTTCACCAGATGGACGTGAACAATGCCTTCCTTCATGGGCATCTCACGGAGCGCGTCTACTACCAGCAGCCGGCCGGCTTCGTCGACAAGAACTTCCCCAACCACGTCTGCCTGCTCGACAAGTCACTGTACGGCCTGAAACAGGCCCCTCGGGCCTGGTTTGCGCGGTTTGCGGCCTTCCTCGGCATCCTCGGCTTCACGGCGTCCCGGGCAGACCCGTCATTGTTCGTGCTACATGGCGACACCGGCTCCGCCTTTCTTCTACTCTACGTCGACGACATCGTTCTCATGGCGTCCACGCCGGCGCTCCTCTGACAACTCCAACAACAGATGTTCACCGAGTTCTCCATGAAGGACCTGGGTGCCCTTCACTAGTTCCTCGGGATCAGCGTGGTGCGCACCGCTGACGGGTTCTTCCTGTCCCAGCGCAAATACGCGGATGAGCTGCTGGATCGCGCTAACATGATGACTTGCAAGCCGGCCTCGACACCCATCGACGCCCGCTCGAAGCTCTTAGCTGCCGCCGGTGCACCTGTCCAGGACGCCTGCGAGTATCGAAGCCTAGTGGGTGCCCTTCAGTACATCACCCTGACCCGCCCGGACATGGCGTACGCCGTGCAACAAGCGTGTCTCTACATGCACGATCCTCAGGCGCATCACCTCGCGCTGGTCAAGCGCATCCTCCGCTACCTGCGCGGCACGACTACGCACGGGCTGCATCTCCGTCGCTCCCCCGAGCTCACCCTGGTCGCCTACTCTGACGCCGACTGGGCCGGCTGCCCGGACACGCGGCGTTCTACGTCGGGCTTCGTCGTCTACCTCGGTGATGCGTTGGTGTCCTAGTCCTCCAAACGCCAGCCCACTGTCTCACGCTCGAGTGCCGAGGCCGAGTACCGCGCCGTCGCCAATGTGGTCGCTGAGTGTTGCTGGCTTCGTCAACTTCTCGGGGAGCTGCGTGTTCCACTACCTGCCGCCACGGTCACCTACTGCGACAACATCTCCTCCGTGTACATGGAGGCCAACCCAGTCCACCATCGACGCACAAAACACATAGAGCTGGACATCCACTTCGTCCTAAAGAAGGTGGCCTTGGGGCAGCTTCGTGTCCTTCACGTGCCCACGGCTCAGCAGTTCGCCCGACGTCATGACGAAGGGCCTCCCGACGCCGGCCTTCGAGGAGTTTAGGTCCAGCCTATGCATTCGGCCTCCCGATGCTCAGCCTGCGGCGGGGTGTTGACTGTAACTCCTCATCTCCCATGCATGTTTGTACGTGCCCCATGCACTAACCCCACGATCCTCCCTCGCATGCGCACGTCGCGCCTCTGTAACCTCTCGCGCTCATGCGCTGTGTTGTAACACAGGCTATATAGCCTCGAGTAATACACACAACG
>NW_021309824.1:0-3706 GCF_002162155.2 Triticum dicoccoides
TTGTCCTTTTCAATTTAAGTTTTCAGTTGTACAACCAAGTTCCTTCTTCATACCATGTAAATTAAACTATACAGAGCAAGTGATCTTCTTTTGCACTGCATGTATGCTTCTGTTCTTCATCCGTAATCCAGTGGTGTGGTGAACCTACCCACTACAGCACAATGTCATATTCTGCAATGTCTTAACTATGAACAATGTCATATCATTCTACTATTATTTAAACCGTCTCTTCATTTGACAATCTGAAATGAGATAAATTGACAGCACACTAACCATTGATACTTATGAGTTCTTGATCTGTAATCCAGTGGTGTCGTGAAGCTGCCAACTCCTTCACAATTTCATTTCCTGCCATGTCTTGACCTGAACAATACCATATTGTGTTAATGCAATTTTAAACTGTGTCACTTTATTCGTCAGTAAGAAATGTGATGAATTGTCAGCACTGATACTTTTATGTGCAAAACCTGTCATCTGTCTGCTTGTTTATCTTTCAGAGTGAGGAAGATATAAGTGTTGAACAAGCGCAGTCTCTTGCTCAGCTTCTTGCGCTGCAGCTCCCCACTAGGGCTAACCTTTCTTGAACTCTATTGAAGTGTTGTCGGTTTTGTATATTATTTTGTCGGCGTGTTTATTTGCACTAGTGGCGATCTTTGATGCCCAGTGTATGTAATCTGTTGTCTTCTTGTGCTTTATTATCATAGTGGCGAACTTTGATGCCCAGTGGATGTAATATGCTGTAATTTCTTTGTTGTATAGTCTAGATTTTTTCTTATTCACGATGCTGCAGTTATTTTACTGTATATATATCATGTCTTCGCAGTAAACCGGCCAAACCGTAAAATTACGATACATAATCGGGTCGTCATGCAATCACGATGTATGATCCGCATCATGGGCCCCGTCAAACTGGCCCACTAATAGATTCCGGCCTTTAATAGGCCGAGTAACCCCCGACCCTCTTTTCGCAACAAAACTCAATGGGCTTTTAGGAGGCTGAGAAGTAGGCTGGGCCTGAAACGTGCCGAATAGCTCACGGGCCGGCGGCAGCCCGAAATGGACCCCAACCCATGATTGTGCGAACCAATTCACGCGCTTTTAACAGGCCAAAGTTGTCTCGGTCCTTGTTTGGCCCAATCAGATATCGGCTGCGAGTAGGCCGGATGCAAATCGGGCTGTAGTTAGGCCCAACTATATGACGGGCTTTTAACATGCCAAAATTAATATAGGGCTAAAATGTTAAATGGGTCCTTAACAGGCCGAAACTAATAGCAGGTCGAATTACTAAATGAGCCTTTAGCAAGTGGGCCCAAAAGCATAGCGTCCAGTCAACGGGCCGAATCTGATATGTGCCATAATTGAGCCCAAAGCGTCTTAAAGGGTCGGACCTGATCTGGGTCGTGATTTGGCCCAGAAAGTGGAAGGCTTTTAATGGGCCGGATCTTATATGGGCCATTATTAGGCCCAGAACGTGGCAGGCCATTAATGGACCGAATCAATTATGGGCCGGCATTTGTCCCAAAACATGGCAGCCAGTTAATGGGCCGGCCTACTAGGGTCCTCAAAATCTTGTGGGCCTACAGCTGGGCCGATCCATTAATGTCGGCGAAATCTCGTGGGCCTTTAGCTGGGCCGGCCCATTATGATCCGCAAAAAATTTGTGGGCCTTTACCTAGGCCGACCCATTATGGCACACAATAATCTTGTGGGCCTTTACCTGGGCCGGCCTATTATGGCCCGCAAATCTTGTGGGCCTTTAGCTGGGCCAGCCCATTATAGTCCGCAAAATCTCGTGGGCCTTTAACTGGGCCGGCCCATTATGGGCCGCAAAATCTTGTGGGCCTTTAGTTGGGTCGGCCCATTTAAACTTGATTGGCCGTGCCACATGTCGACGTATCACAGGCGCCTTCTGTCCAATGAGTGGATGACATCTGTCCCAACGATGAGCCGACACGTGTTTCCTCCAGCCAATGATGATTTTACACGTGGAAAATTCCCATTGGTCGGGGCTGCTAACGGGTTATCGGATCCAAATCCCGACCCGATAGCTTCACGGCGTTCCGTTACAGTGGATGCCACGTGTCGGTCACCCTTGACGAAAGCACTTCTGTGACGCGCGATTTATCGTCATGGAAGTGGACACTTCCGTGATGATAATTTTGGTAATGTCATGGAACACTTCTACGACAGCACAGGTATGACTATCTTGATTCTGTCATAAATTTGTCATGGATGTACATGCATGACAAAAAACGCGACCTACTGTGACAAATATGTATCATCACGGAAGTGTATTTTTTTGTAGTGATGGAAGGTGAGACAAAACTAAACTAGACAAAAATAAACCAGACGAATAAAATCATGGAGACTATCCTACCAAGTGAGACATCAGGAGTAGAGATAAATAGCATGTCCTTGAACTCCCCTACCATTGGAATTGCCATACACGGGCATTTATATCAATTTAATGATTTTTGGTTAGAATTTGATATTAATTCAAAATAATTTTTTATTTAGTCCTCCATTATGCCATGGGCTTGTCAGCCAAGACTCGAGGCAACACATTTCTAGAAACTACGGAAATTCTATAGAATTATATGAATTCTATATAAAATTTGCTTCTAAATTAGGCTGAGAAAATCAAATTAAGTGTTTGCATTTTATTCAGAATAGAGTTTTCCACGCGTTGACGAATGAGCCAACGCGCACGTCCTCCCCTCCCGCACTTACTATTGGGTCGGCCCATGAGCGTAATTCATTTTGTTTTTTCTTTTGCTTTTTTCTATTTTTTATTTTTAAAAATAATTCAGGATTTCAAAAGTTTGCAAATTTTTCAAAATTGTGAATTTTGGAAAACAAATCCTGAAATGATAAAATGTTTGTTTATTAAAAAATTCACATATTAAAAAATCTTCGTGAATTTGAACACAATTTGACCAATTCAAAAACATTCATGGCTTTCTTAAAGGTTTACAAAAACTGATCCTGAATTTCAAAAAAAATGTTCACTAACTCAAAAATTGTTCATTTATTAAGATTATGTTCATCAATCCAAAAATCAAGGTCGACTCAATTTTTTTCATCAATTCAAAAACAAATCACCAGTTTAAAAAATGTGCACAATTTCAAAACAAAATAGCAAAAGATAAGAAAATATTCTCGATGTCAAAAAATGTTTTTCTATTAAAAACATTTATGGTTTAATAAAAAAATTCATGAATTAAAAAAATGTTCATGATTTTAAAAGAAAAATTTTGAATTTGAAAAATATTCACGATTTTAGAAGTATGTTTTAAAAAAGTTAATAATTTTTTAAATGTTCCCAAATTTCAAAAAAAAAGCGCAATAGAGAAATTTGAAAAATGTAGAAAAAGGAATGACATGAAAAAACAAAAAAGTGAAAAGAACAACTAAATGGGAAAAAGAAAGAAAAAACAAAAAAAGAAAATAACGAAAACAGAAAAAGGGGTTCAGAGAAGACTCTAGACCCTTCCGAGAATGGTCCGGCCCAGAAGAGGACCACGCGCATGAGGGTGGTACGCTACATAGCAACCTATGCGTGGAATAGGATTCCCCCTTTCATGCATGCACTCAGCTGGCCTGTTGGACTAGCACAGGTCCGGCCGTGGGCTAGAACGTGATGAAATTCGAAAAGAAAAAATGGTGAGGATTGCACATGTGTGTACGCTCTATGATATTTTAAAAG
>NW_021309825.1:0-1129 GCF_002162155.2 Triticum dicoccoides
TTGCCCCCCCCCCAGCCATCAACATAGCTCCGCCATTGCTGATGGATCCATCTCTTAGCAATTTTACAACTTGGGGCAGACAGGTGATGATTTAGCTGAAGGCACTCTCCAATACTCTTTTGTGGTCTTCCTTTTTTTCTGCGTATTGAAGGGATCCTTACAAGGGTGACATTACAAAAATGCATTACCAAGTGAGCACACCTTCTTACTTCAGTTTCCCTTTATCCTCCACGGGATCTGATTTAATTGCAGGATGTTGACCATGTGGGGATGACAAATTCCATTATGATGAGGGCAAGGTTCTAATGTGATCAATGTTGGTTTCTCGAATTCTGATTAATCGAGATGTTCAACAAGAATTGTAACTTTTAAATAAATTTGATGCTAGCAGCCATGATTATCTATGAGATTTGGTACCTGAAATAGAAGATGAAAATGAATGAGTGTGCATTTGTCTCAAGATTCGCTCATGTATGGTGTCCTTGCAATATTCGTTTCTTGCTAAAATATAGGAGAAATTCAGAAAATTCTTATGTCGGTTAATATGATTTTGACGTGTGTTTGGAAATAAACCATGTATTCCTTGTTGAACCATTTAATGTGTGATCATCTTTACCTCTCAGTTTCCATTGATCTGCATTTATCTACCCTATTTTCGTAACAAACATGTACTTTCCGTTTGGTTTATATCTTTGAGATTCCTTTTCATCACCTAATACATTTTGTTGTTCAGCATTACTTCATTTACTATTCTAAGCGACTGTAACACATGCCTTAATTTATGTTCTATTGTTATGTGAGGAATTCCTAGCATAGGCATATCATGGTTCGTATTTTTTAAGCAAGCAACTAAATATTCTTACACGATTATTTGTTTTAATCATTCAGCTAGGTTTTTGGCTTGTTGATGGTCCTTACCGCCTATGTAGGTACTAATTGCGACAACATGATTCTTTGTTTCACTGACTGTCGCGGCTCGGTGTTTGCATGGCACTATCCAAATTTGTTATCTTTTTACAAATCCTTATTTTATAAATAATTGTAGTCGGTTCGATTAAATATAATGGTATGTTGGTTTTAGTTTTTTTCTTTCAACTATCCTTCTTTACATTAGATTTGCTATCTTCTA
>NW_021309826.1:0-1250 GCF_002162155.2 Triticum dicoccoides
GTAGGGTCCGCACGCTTAAGGTTACGATGACAGTTATATTATGAGTTTACATGTTTTGATGTACCGAAGGAGTTCGGAGTCCCGGATGAGATCGGGGACATGACGAGGAGTCTCGAAATGGTCGAGACGTAAAGATTCATATATTGGATGATATGGTTAGGCCAAGGGGTCAAGCCCATGAGGCTTTAGGTCGGTGCAAAAAGGAGTCTTGCGGAGGCCAGGGGGCCAAACGCCGGAGACCCTGGCGTCTGGCCCTGGGCCAGACGCCGAGGCCCATGGCGTCTGGGCCAGACGCCAAGGATTGTGGCGTTTGGTCCTGGAGTCCGAGTGGGACTCTTGCCTTTCGGGCAAAACCGACTTTGAGGAGGCTTTTGCTCCAAGTTTCGACCCCGGGGCTCAACATATAAATAGAGGGGCAGGGCTAGCACCAAAGACAAGAAGTTGATCCACGTGATCTATTCCTTAGCCGTGTGCGGCGCCCCCAGCCACCATATTCCTCGATAATACTATAGCGGAGTTTAGGCGAAGCCCTGCTGCTGTAGTTCATCAAGATCGTCACCACGCCGTCGTGCTGACGGAACTCTTCCCCGACACTTTGCTGGATCGGAGTCCGGGGATCGTCATCGAGCTGAACGTGTGCTCGAACTCGGAGGTGCCGTAGTTTCGGTGCTTGATCGGTTGGATCGAGAAGACGCACGACTACTTCCTCTACGTCGTGTCATCGCTTCCGCAGTCGGTCTGCGTTGGGTACGTAGACAATACTCTCCCCTCGTTGCTATGCATCAAATGATCTTGCGTGTGCGTAGGAAAATTTTTGAAATTACTACGAAACCCAACAGTGGCATCCGAGCCAGGTTATTTATGTTGATGTTATATGCACGAGTAGAACACAAGTGAGTTGTGGACGATACAAGTCATACTGCCTACCAGCATGTCATACTTTGGTTCGGCGGTATTGTTGGACGAGATGACCCGGACCAACCTTACGCGTACGCTTACGCGAGACCGGTTCCCTCGACGTGCTTTGCACAGAGATGGCTTGCGGGCGACTGCCTCTCCAACTTTAGTTGAACCAAGTATGGCTACGCCCGGTCCTTGCGAAGGTTAAAACGGAGTCTATTTGACAAACTATCGTTGTGGTTTTGATGCGTAGGTGAGATTGGTTCTTACTTAAGCCCGTAGCAGCCACGTAAAACATGCAACAACAAAGTAGAGGACGTCTAACTTGTTTTTGCAGGGCATGTTGTGAT
>NW_021309827.1:0-1970 GCF_002162155.2 Triticum dicoccoides
GCTCTGCCGCCCGTCGTCGCCGAGCCGCCCCCGCGCCGGCCACCGCCTCCCGCCGGCGAGACCTCGCCGGAGAGCCGCGCCGCGGCCCCACCGCTGCCACCCGTCTCCCTCGCCGGATCACGCACCCACCGGCGCCTGCCGCCGACGAGCGCCCTTGCCGTCGTGCCTTGCCCCGGGCTTCGCCGCCGCCGCTCCTCTCGGCCGGATCCGCGTCGCCGTCCATCCCTGCCGTCAGCCTCGGCCTCCACGCTGTCCGAGCCGGTCCCGCCCCTCGCCGCCCCGCTCGGGTCCCGTGCCCGGCCGCGCCTCCCCGGCCTCCCTGCGGCCTGAGCCCCGCTGGCTGCCGTCTTCTTCCCCGCCTTCGGCGACGCCCCGATCCAGATCCAGATTCGGATCTCGGAGGTTGCCCTGAAAATCCCTAAGTCCCTGAAGTTTTTGCATAATGTTGCCCTGTTCATCGCATCATAACTCTGCATCCGTAGCTCGGTTTCATGCATATGATATATCAAAATGTTCGATGTGAGATGATCTACATTTCATTCCATTGTGCCATGCTTGTTTGAGTTCATATGGATTCCTGAATCATCGTTGAAAGAGTGCTATATGATGTTAACGGCTGTCCGTTAACAGAACTTGATGATTTGTCTTTTTCGTTGCATTTTGTGTGTGCATCCTATGAGCTTTATGTCTACATGAGTTTTATAGTACATCATGCTATATTTACAGAAGTGCAATCCATGTATTTTTGTGAGTTTTGTACTGAGTGCATCGATCTTGTTAAGTAGGGTACTTGCTGTTACTGTTTTGCTAGGCTGAATCTGTTATTTTGTGATGCTATGTAAACCTACTTCTACAAGTCATTCTATGCATAATCTGGAGATGTTAACTAAGGATGTTTTGTTATACATGTCATGCTATATCCATCCATGCCCCTGGTTGCATTTATAGCCTATTGTAGCTTGCTGTAATCTTGCTCTCAAGTTGCTAAATAATGTTGCTGTCAGCCAGTTAACATTAAGTTCAGTTTGTGCCATGTGCTTTGCTAGTTATCCATGCACCCTATGAACTTGCTCTTGCCATGCTTAGCTTCATAAACATGTATTCTTACTGTTGGTTGCCTTGCAATACCATGTATTGCTCTGTGGTGAGTGGTACAAGCTCACCAACATGTCTACTTATTGTTGTTCCTACCATATATTAATCTGTCATAACATTTGCCATGTTTACATGGGTGCCATCTTATCTTATGATCCTTTTTGGCTCATGGTCAATAAAGGACTTTTGTTCTATGCAATTAGTAGATTCATTACATGCCTTTTTTGCCATGTTAAGTTCCTGTAGCATGTTGTTTGATAGCTCTAAACATTGCAACCTGATGTTTTTTCTGCAAAGTCTGAAACTGTTATTATGTGCAATCTTGCCATGTCTTTTGAGCATGTTCTAGTGTTTTTTGGAGATAGCTCAGTGTTCATGTTTTGTTATTCTTTACCTGTACATCAAGTCCATGCCTTTTGTTCTCATGTTGGGGTGTTGTAGCATGTTGTTTTGAGGCTTGCAATATGCCTAGTTGCTGTTTTGGAAAGCTTGTCCTTTAAACTTGTATAGAGTGTATGTGTTGAACCGTTACTCCCTTTTGAGTGTGCTCTATATGATACTTGCTTGATTTTGCATGTATTTTCATATTAACATGTTGCATCCTTGTTTTGAGGTGTTTGCTTGATGTTTGTATGCATTTTGCATCAATGCCATGTTTAACTTGTTTTGCTCATATCTTCTAGGCCGTAGCTCCAGATCTAATGAACTTTATATGTAACTTGACTAGAATCTCGTGTAGATCATCTTGGTGCATCTTAACTTGTTGTTTAACAATTTGAACATAAGGTTTATTCAGATCTGGACCAATTTCGAAATTTGCATATGAGGACTTACCGGAATTGTTATATGTTATTTCCGGCCTCATTTAAACTTGC
>NW_021309828.1:0-4688 GCF_002162155.2 Triticum dicoccoides
TCACCCTTGATGAAAGCACTTCTATGACGCGTGATTTATCGTCATGGAAGTGGACACTTCCGTGATGATAATTTTGGTAATGTCATGGAACACTTCTACGACAGCACAGGTATGACAATCTTGATTTTGTCATAAAATCGTCATGGATGTACATGCATGACAAAAAACACGACCTACTGTGACAAACACGTATCATCACGGAAGTGTATTTTTTTGTAGTGCCCACCACATCAGCACCACGCATCCCATGCCCGTGCACAGGATCCAGCACGGCAAGGTGCTCCAGCTGCAAGTGCCACTATCGGAGCCACGACATTTGCTGTTCATGGAGGAGGACGGCCGCACGTTTTTCTTGGTGGGCGGTGTGCTCGACATCGGTGCGCCTATCGCCGTGTCGGTCATCTACATCAGAGTGGGGGCATCCCCACTGCCACACTACGTGGCCAAGCTATGGGCGAACGGCCCGTCGGGGGGGGGGGCAAAGGCAGGACCGACGCTGTCAAGGTGTAAATGGAGGTGACAAGCAGCAAGGATCCCGACAACGTCGCCATGCAGGAGCTGACCTTCTTCACAGTTCCGCCCAAGCTGCTGCCCGGGGCTAAGCTGGTGTCCCTCCACATTCAGATTGACAAGCTCACGTCCTAAATGTTTCTATAGTGCCTTCTATTTATCTTAGTAATATGCTAATATAGGGATTAGCTCGGTCTACTATAGCTTAAGAGATGGTGGGTTTTGGTGGCGATGCAACAATTACTCGACATCAGGTCAGTAATTTCCAACAGTCGAACGGATATTTTGTCTCTGTTGGATATAAAGTTCCTTTGGGTAAGAAGCACTACTTGTCATCAAAATGGATAAAAGGAGATGTATCTAGACGTATTTTAGTTCTAGATACGTCCCTTTTTATCCATTTTGATGACAAGTATTTTAGGACGGAGGGAGCTTATATGCTTGTTTGTTCACGAAGTGTTTCATACTTGTGCAAGTTGATGCAACACATCAAAGTAGTACTACCACTAGTCGAGGTGCAGATACCAAGCAGGGCCTGGTTGTGTTGGACAACTCACCCGACTGCGCACCAGGCAGACGAAGCTCGTGTCGTGTTGGTGTCGTGTGCGGCCCGCACATTAACCAAAACCTCGCGCCTCCAGCTTAGCCTCCGCGTTTTATACTTCTCAATTTCAAGGCCAAGGAGCAACGTGAAACCTATGATACAGCCAATCGGATGGTTGAGAACATTACAATCCGTAGCTACAGATGCGTGTGTGAGAGAGGACGAGTGCGTGCGTGCACCTCTTCTCTTCCTATATAACGCACTAAACTCAGAGTACAAGTGTATGTGGGTGGCATCGACCTAGGGAGCTAGAGATGGTGCGTGCAAGAAGTCCCGAGAGATAGGTGTAATGCGTCTGAAAAAAAAAGACTAGTCTATAGCTCGCCACAAGGCTATTCCCGTCGAACGCCCCAATAACCGTAAGATATGTATCCGATGGTGCAAGTTATTGCACATACACATCAGTAGAAAAAGAACTACCATGGCATATGCTACACCACGGGTGAGAACACGTGCCCATGCTATGCCATCCGAGAATAGTGCCGCACTTTGAAACTAGAACCGTCAATAAATTTTGAGCTTGCGTCTCGTCACATTCCAAATTACTACTACTACCACGCTATATTTAATTGCAAACATGTTCACACCGATCACAACCTAAACGGTTTCCCACTTAGGAGCATATCAGTACTCGGTTATAAATACTACTATGCTAAGATGACTGCACATTCCTCCTAACCTCCTCATCCACAAAAACAAACAAGTCATTCAACATCCTTCCCTTGCGTCTGCCATGGCCAACGTGAGTTCTGGATCGAGAGATTACCACCAGGGAGAGGCGAGCATGCAAGCGGAAGCACGAGAGATGTCTCACCTCGCCGCGAAAGCAGCCGACATGTCCCGCCATGCGGAAGTAGCAGCATAGAGGTCCTGTCGTGCCGCCAAAGCAGCACGGAGGTCCCGCCGTGCCGTCGATGCGGCATACTGGTCCGGCCGTGCCGCAGAAGCAGCAGAGATGTCACGCCGCACCGCGAATGCAGCAGAGATGTCCCTCCGTGCCGTGGCGGCCTGGGAAAATGTCTCGCGGGCAGGCGACGGTATCTTACAGGTGCATGCATGCGATCGTCCATAGCCAGATGGATCAGATCTCTGGCTGGGCGAGGTTGGAGGACGACATGAAAGCCTCGTTTGAATAGGCTACTGGTGTCATCCGACAACTAAAGGAGGGCAATGAGATGCTCCGGGCTGAGCACGACCTGCTAAGGGTGAAGATTGCCCGAAGTGCAGACCAGCAGGAGGAGACCAGTGCCTTGTTGAAGAGGACCGGCGTCATCGTCAAGAAACTTATGGACGAGAATGAAATGCTCTGCACCGAGCGCCAAAGGCTGGTGGAGGAATCCGTGAATGCTCTCAACCAGCATCTTGAGGACATGAAAGAGCTCATCGCCGCTCGCCGTGGAGACTAGTTCCCGCGGCCTACAGCAACGCATCAAGAAAGTAGAGATCGACGAGCTAGATCGTTGTCTTCCTTCTTCTTTTTCCCTTGTGTATTTCGGGCGTAGCCGCATGTGGCTTTTTAAATTATCTTCCTAATTATGTAAGACAATTATGATCCACTGTTATCGTCCTTATATATTCATCAGTCTTGCTATAAGTCGTAGTAAATGCTATATAGGTTCGTCAGATCTTACATCAAGATCCTTGCAAAATTTTCTTTTCATATTTTCTTTTTTCTCTCTTAAATCTCAGTCAAGTAAGACATAGCCACACCATTAAATAGAGGCTCGGACACCATTAATGGAGACCTTGGGAGAGAGGTGGACGGCGGATGGAGGTCAAAGGGCTCTCCTCCTGATAAGCACGTGCAGGGGTGTGATCACACGCCTCTCGTACTCAAATAGCTACCCTGCATGGCACCTCCTAGCTAATAAAAAAAGGGGACAGGTGGCGGCACATAAATGGTAAATAGAACGCCCACGGTTTCAATAATACTTGTGTTTCCGATTGTAACGTGACAACACTTGTTCCAAAATGACTTTGTTGATTGTTAATGTGTGCGCCTTTGCAAATTGGACAGCAAAATTACCACAACATGTTGGTGCCTTGTCATGGTACCAAGCCAAGTTTCATGATTTTCATGCGTGTTTTGGATTTACATGAATTAAAAAAACCAAGTTTCTCAATGTTTCCAGCAGAGCCACGACACCCAGAATTTTGAATTTCATTCCCATTTCTTGCATGGGACCTAGAAATTTACCCGAGGAAACACATGCGATTTTTCAACCAACTTTGGTGCACTAGAGCATGTGCTTGTATTTCAAATTTGAATTATGCACACAAACGTGACATGTTCCCTCTCAGAACCACGAGCCTTCTTGAGAGAAGCTTCGGTTTGCAAGAAGCTTATACCAAAATTTGTTCCTATTCGGCCAATTTCTTTACCACAACATGGTAGTACCATGACATTACACCATGCCAAGTTTCATGATTTTCAGGCGTGTTTTGAATTTAGAAGAATTTTAAAACCAAGTTTCTCAATGTTCTCGGCTGAGCCACGATGCCCAGATGTTTGAATTTCATTCCCATTTCTTGCATGGGACCTAGAAATTCACCCGAGGACACACATGTGATTTTTCAACCAACTTTGGTGCACGGGAACATGTGCTTGTAGTTCAAATTTGAATTATGCACATTAAATGATCAGAAACTCAATTAATGTATAAAAAAAGGCCAAAAAAACCCGGAATAATTCCAAAATTTAATAGGGCACTCATGTAGTTTTGTGTTGCCTCTGTAAAGAAACTCAAGGGGGGCAGCGTATATTGTTTCGCACTCAAAGGTGGCACGTTCCCTATTAGAACCACGAGCTTTCTTGACAGAAGCTCCGATTTGCAAGAAGCTTATACCAAAACTTGTTTCAAATCGGCCCAATTTTTTACCATAGCATGTTAGTGCCACGGCATGACACCATGCCAAGTTTCATGATTTCCAAGCGAGTTTTGGATTTACATGAATTTAAAATCCAAGTTTCTCAATGTTCTCGGCCGAGTCACGAGCCCAGATGTTTGAATTTCATTCTCATTTCTTGCATGGGACCTAGAAATTCAACCAAGGACACACATGTGATTTTTTAACCAACTTTGGTGCACCAAACCATGTGCTTGCAGTTCAAATTTGGATTATGCACATTAAATGTCCAGAAACTCAATTAATGTATAAAAAGGCCAAATGAACCCGGAATAATTCCAAAATTTAACAGGGCACTCATATAGTTCTACGTTGCCTCTGTAAAGAAAATCAGGGGGGAGGCAGCGTATATCGTTTCGCACACAAAGGTGACACGTTCCCTCTTGATACCATGAGGCTTGTTGAGAGAATCTCCGGTTTTGCAAGAAGCTTATACCAAAAATTGTCCCAATTCAGCCAAAAATTATACATATGAAAACAAGGTTTAGATTATCCCGAACATCTCGCTACCTAGACCAATATACTATGATTTAGATTCAACATAAAATGGATACAAATAATTGAATTGGAGATTGTATGGTACATGTAGTTAATAGTGAAATATGATTACTGCTATATGCATGTTTTTTTGTTATCAAGATAATATTTAAATGATTGTATAACTTGA
>NW_021309829.1:0-881 GCF_002162155.2 Triticum dicoccoides
TTTTTTTTTCCGAAACCTACTCCGGCAAGGAAACACAAATCGGAATCTAGATGGATCCCGAAAACAAACCTAATAAGCAAAGAACTCGGATTGGTGGTGGATATATGGTGGTGGTATATGGCAGCGGTGGTGGTAGCGGTGGTAGTATATGGATATGGATCGGTGGTGGTATATGGACACGGATTGGTGGTGGTATATGGATACGGATTCGGTGCGGTGGTGGTAGATGGCAGGGGCGATGACGATGGTGCGGCGGCGGCGTGACAACTTATGACCAGAACTCGAAACTCTAAAAGACTAGACTCTAAGACCAGCAACTAGACACGACGATGCAACCGCAAATTCAACAAAGCAAAACCCTAAAAAGATTATGCAAGGCTCAGATTGGTTCGGATATGATGAACTAACCCTAATTTTTTTTTTGGCTTTTTCGTGGACTATAGGTATGAAGACAGACTCGATCTAAACTACGAAAAACTGTAAAATCTCACCGAGCAACCTGGAAATCTGATACCACTTGATAGAGGCAAAGGTGTCCCGTCTTTCGATGAGATGGTGGATTTCGCTTTGGTGGAAGTCGACTTTGACGATCCGACTACGAACGTGTGAGGACGTCGCGCCTTAGCAATCGCTAAACCAACTCCGAGAGGTTATTGACCACGCCGGAGCACGATCAACCTGACCACGAGGGTCTGTTTCCTGCGAGCAAACGAAGAACAAGCAAGAAACTAAGATTGCAATCTGGATATTGCGAATATAAGATGAAAGCTTTATTGATCAAGGTGGGGTTCTGTGACGCCTTTGTCTGGTCGTTGAACACAAACGAAGTACGCGAAGTTGCAGCTATGGCGAACTTTTAATCTAAACAAAACCCAAAGTCT
>NW_021309830.1:0-1798 GCF_002162155.2 Triticum dicoccoides
TACTATACGACTCATGCTCGACCTTTCGGTCTCCGTGTTCCGAGGCCATGTCTGTACATGCTAGGCTCGTCAAGTTAACCCTAAGTGTTTTCGCTGTGTAAAACTGTCTTACACCCGTTGTATGTGAACGTAAGAATCCATCACACCCGATCATCACGTGGTGCTTAGAAGCGACGAACTGTAGCAACGGTGCACAGTTAGGGGAGAACACTTCTTGAAATTTTGTAAGGGATCATCTTATTTACTACCGTCGTCCTAAGTAAACAAGATGCATAAACATGATAAACATCACATGCAATCAAATAGAGTAGTGACATGATATGGCCAATATCATATAGCTCCTTTGATCTTCATCTTCAGGGCTCCATGATCATCTTGTCACCGGCATGACACCATGATCTCCATCATCATGATCTCCATCATCGTGTCTTCATGAAGTTGTCACGCCAACGACTACTTCTACTTCTATGACTAACGCATTTAGCAATAAAGTAAAGTAGTTTACATGGCGTTCTTCAATGACACACAGGTCATACAATAAATAAAGACAACTCCTATGGCTCCTGCCGGTTGTCATACTCATCGACATGCAAGTCGTGAATCCTATTACAAGAACATGATCAATCTCATACATCACATATCATTCATCACATTCTTCTTGGCCATATCACATCACATAGCATACCCTGCAAAAACAAGTCAGACGTCCTCTAATTGTTGTTTGCATGTTTTACGTGGCTGCTATGGGTTTCTAGCAAGAACGTTTCTTACCTACGCAATACCACAACGTGATATGCCAATTGCTATTTACCCTTCATAAGGACCCTTTTCATCGAATCCGTTCCGACTAAAGTGGGAGAGACTGGCACCCGCTAGCCACCTTATGCACCAAGTGCATGTCAATCGGTGGAACCTGTCTCACGTAAGAGTACGTGTAAGGTCGGTCCGGGCCGCTTCATCCCACAATACCGTCGAAACAAGATTGGACTAGTAACGGTAAGCATATTGAACAACATCAACGCCCACAACTACTTTGTGTTCTACTCGTGCAAAGAATCTACGCAATAGACCTAGCTCATGATGCCACTGTTGGGGAACATAGCAGAAATTCAAAAATTTTCCTACGTATCACCAAGATCTATCTATGGAGAGACCAGCAACGAGTAGAAAGAGAGTGCATCTACATACCCTTGTAGATCGCTAAGCGGAAGAGTTCAAGTGAACGGGGTTGATGGAGTCGTACTCGTCGTGATTCAAATCACCGATGACCAAGTGCCGAACGTACGGCACCTCCGCGTTCAACACACGTACAGCCCGGTGACGTCTCCCACGCCTTGATCCAGCAAGGAGAGAGGGAGAGGTTGAGGAAGACTCCATCCAACAGCAGCACAACGGCGTGGTGGTGGTGGAGGAGCGTGGCAATCCCGCAGGGCTTCGCCAAGCACCATGGGAGAAGAGGAGGAGGGAGAGGGGTAGGGCTGCGCCAAGAGAGATCGAATCGCGTGTTATGGGCAGCCCCTAGGCCTCATATATATAGGGGAAGGGGAGGGCTGCGCCCCCTTTAGGGTTTCCCACCCCAAGGGGCGGCGGCTAGCCTCCAGATGGCATCTGGTGCGGCGGCCAAGAGGGGGGGGAGGAGTCCATCCTCCCCAAGGCACCTCGGAGGTGCCTTCCCCCTTGAGGACTCTTCCCTCTAGGGTTCCCTAGGTGCATGGGCCTCTTGGGGCTGGTGCCCTTGGCCCATGTAGGCCAAGGCGCACCCCCTACAGCCCATGTGGCCCCCCGGGGCAGGTGGCCC
>NW_021309831.1:0-1439 GCF_002162155.2 Triticum dicoccoides
TGGCTGAATTAGGGTTCTAGCAAGAACGTTTTCTTACCTACGTTAAAGCCACAACGTGATTTGTCAACTTCTATTTACCCTTCATAAGGACCCTGTTCATCGATTCCGCTCCAACTAAAGTAGGAGAGACAGACACCCGCCAGCCACCTTATGCAACTAGTGCATGTTAGTCGGTGGAACCAGTCTCACGTAAGCGTACGTGTAAGGTTGGTCCGGGCCGCTTCATCCCACAATACCGCTGAAGCAAGAAAGGACTAGTAACGGCAAGAAAGTTGACAAATCTACGCCCACAACAAATTGTGTTCTACTCGCGCAAGAAGAACTACGCATAGACCTAGCTCATGATGCCACTGTTGGGGAACGTTGCAGAAAACAAAAATTTTCCTACTCGTTTCACCAAGATCATCTAGGAGTTCATCTAGCAACGAGTGATCAGATGCATCTACATACCTTTGTAGATCGCGCACGGAAGCGTTCAAAAGAACGATGATGATGTAGTCGTACTCGACGTGATCCAAATCACCGATGACCAGCGCCGAACGGACGGCACCTCCGCGTTCAACACACGTACGGAACAGCCACGTCTCCTCCTTCTTGATCCAGCAAGGGAGGGAGGAGAGGTTGAGGGAGATGGCACCAGCAGCAGCACGACGTCGTGGTGTTGATGGAGCTGCAGTACTCCGGCAAAGCTTCGCTAAGCACTATGGAGGTGGAGGAGGTGTTGGGGAGGGAGAAGGAGGCAACCAAAGGCCAGGGCGTTCAGGTATGAAGTCCCTCCTCTCCCCCACTATATATAGGGGTGCCAAAGGGGGGTGGCCGGCCCTAGGAGATCCAATCTCCTAGGGGGTGCGGCGGCCAAGGGGGGTTTTCCCTCCCCCCAAGGCACCTAGGAGGTGCCTTACCCTCCTAGGACTCTTGCCCCCTTAAACCCTAGGCGCATGGGCCTATGTGGGGCTGGTGCCCTTGGCCCATTAGGCCAAGGCGCACCCCCTTACAGCCCATGTGGCCCCCCGGGGCAGGTGGACCCACCCGGTGGACCACCGGGACCTTTCCGGTGGTCCCGGTACAATACCGATAACCCCGAAACTTGTCCCGATGCCCGAAACAGGACTTCCCATATATAAATCTTTACCTCCGGACCATTCCGGAACTCCTCGTGACGTCCGGGATCTCATCCGGGACTCCGAACAACATTCGGGTTACTGCATATACATATCCCTACAACCCTAGCGTAACCGAACCTTAAGTGTGTAGACCCTACGGGTTCGGGAGACAAGCAGACATGACCGAGACGACTCTCCGGTCAATAACCAACAGCGGGATCTGGATACCCATGTTGGCTCCCACATGCTCCACGATGATCTCATCGGATGAACCACGATGTCGAGGATTCAATCAACCCCGTACGCTATTCCCTTTGTCTATCGATATGTTACTTG
>NW_021309832.1:0-997 GCF_002162155.2 Triticum dicoccoides
CCCACAAACAATTCCCCTACATATAACTAAAGAATTTCTAGACTCAACATCGACCAGTTTGGCTTGAAGAACCTACAGGCAGTCCGGCTCTGATGCCAACGCTGTCAGGACCCCAACTCGATGTCACATCGATCTAGCCGGTAACACCTCATATCACTTTGCGGCCTCACGCACGGTATCCCCACGGGTGTCGCCTTACCTTTGCCCGGGACCGTTTGCGCCTTTTGGCTCACGTATATGATAGTGTCGCTAGCATCCATATGATAAGGAGCCCGGGCTGACATGACTAGTCGTAAACCCAAAGTGGCACAGACTTACAGGGACAGGCATCCATGACCCAGCTTCGAACGTGTCGGTCATCAGCAAGTGGGTCCGGGCTGTAGCACTGGGCTAGCAGGACTCCGGTAAACCGGGTTGTAGCGGGCTAACAGGACTCCGGTACTCAAAGCGTGACATTTCCCCGAAGGGACAGACACTGGAACGAAGAAGGACACATGTCGGCCAGCCTAAGTGTTCCAGAGCAGTAGCAAGCTACCATGGCTCGGCGGTAACACTAGGAGACATTTCCCGGTAAGAGAGGCTACTAAAGATAAACAACTAGATAGTCAGATCCCACACATACCAAGCATTTCAATCATACACACAATATGCTCGATATGTGCAAATACAATGAAGCATCACAACATGACTCTACGACACAAGTACTTTATTTAAGGCTCAGGGAGCCATACATAACATACACAAAGGTACGGGTCTCACGACCCAACATACAAGTCATACAGTCATACAAACCAGCAGCGGAAGTAACTTGTCTGAGTACAGACAACTAGTAAAATAAAAGAGGCTTGGAAAGCCTAGCTATACTACGTGGTCCTTCACAAGCTCAGGGTCACCACCTGGGTCTTTAGCCTACTCGTTGATGTCAACGTCTACATAGAACCCATCAGAAGGGGTTGCAGCGTCTTCTGTAAAATGTAGATTATAGCAACATGAGTAC
>NW_021309833.1:0-1055 GCF_002162155.2 Triticum dicoccoides
CTATATTTTCGAAACTTGAACTGAGGAATTTTGGAAGCCTCAAAACTTAAATAAAAGAGGGGCAAAAACCCTAGAAATCTCATTCATTGTTCCAAAATGTTCTTCTTAGATGTTTAATATTTTTGGCAAGGGTTTTGATCCAAACCAAAAATATTGAACATTTTAAAAGGATTTATTTTGAGACTTTGAATTTAAATCAATACTATTTTGAATTTGAACTTATATCCAAATATTACTGAATATATGTTCAAATAACTGAAACATTTTTATGTGCTTTGGTATAATTCCATTGTGCTAAATAAAATGTTCAGGGGTATTTTGTCACTGTCTTTGAATTTGTTTTATTTCAAAACAGTGGCAAAAGATTAAATAAAAACAAAACAGAACAGAAATAAATAGAAAGGGAGAGAAGGCCACCTGGGCCACTTACCTGGCGCCGCTTACCTGACCGGCCCAGCGGCCCAGCCCACCAGGCGCTCCCCCCTGTCGCCTTCCTCCTCGTGCCAGTAGGCAGAGGAGGGACACCGCGACGCCGCCGAGCTCGCCACGCCACCTCCCTCCTTGCCTGCCTCACCGAGGCGCCTCGAAGCCTCCTCGGCATCGCTCTGGACCCCTGACCCCCCTCACTCTCCCGTGCACCTCTTCCCTCTCTCCCTGCCTCGCCTCCCTCGCCCCCTCTCCCGAAGCAGAGCGTAGCCGCCGACGCCGTTCGCCGTAGCTGCAGCCACCGCCTTCCCCTCGCTTCTCTGACCGGACCAGAGGCTCCGCCTCGACCCCCTCTTCCTCCCCACCGACCCACGCCCTACCGGAAGCCCCGAAGCGCCGTCCCGACGCTTTTCCCCTCCTCGGCCACCGAGGACCGCCGCCGTCGATTCGCCGCCGTCGCCGCCTCCCCGAGCTTGCCGTCTGCTCCAACCGACTCCCCGTGAGCTCCTCTTCCTCCTCCCCCTTCCCGTTCTCACTCTCGAGCACCACAGCAACTGCACCGAGTTCGGCCGAAACCTGCCGCCGCCTGTGACCGCCGCCGACGTGCCTCCGGCCACCTAGTGGCCCGG
>NW_021309834.1:0-1759 GCF_002162155.2 Triticum dicoccoides
AAAAACAAGTTAGACGTCCTCTAATTGTTGTTTGCATGTTTTACGTGGCTGCTATGGGTTTCTAGCAAGAACGTTTCTTACCTACGCAAGACCACAACGTGATATGCCAATTGCTATTTACCCTTCATAAGGACCCTTTTCATCGAATCCGTTCCGACTAAAGTGGGAGAGACTGGCACCCGCTAGCCACCTTATGCACCAAGTGCATGTCAATCGGTGGAACCTGTCTCACGTAAGAGTACGTGTAAGGTCGGTCCGGGCCGCTTCATCCCACAATACCGTCAAAACAAGATTGGACTAGTAACGGTAAGCATATTGAACAACATCAACGCCCACAACTACTTTGTGTTCTACTCGTGCAAAGAATCTACGCAATAGACCTAGCTCATGATGCCACTGTTGGGGAACGTAGCAGAAATTCAAAAATTTTCCTACGAATCACCAAGATCTATCTATGGAGAGACCAGCAACGAGTAGAAAGGAGGAGTGCATCTACGTACCCTTGTAGATCGCTAACCGGAAGCGTTCAAGTGAACGGGGTTGATGGAGTCGTACTCGTCGTGATTCAAATCACCGATGATCAAGTGCCGAACGGACGGCACCTCCGCGTTCAATACACGTACAGCCCGATGACGTCTCCCATGCCTTGATCCAGCAAGGGGAGAGGGAGAGGTTGAGGAAGACTCCATCCAACAGCAGCACAACGGCGTGGTGGTGGTGGAGGAGCGTGGCAATCCTGCAGGGCTTCGCCAAGCACCTACGAGAGAGGAGGAGGTGTCACGGGAGGGAGGGAGGCGCCAAGGGCTCAGGTGTGGATGCCCTCCCTCCCCTCCACTATATATAGGGGCAGGGGAGAGGGGGGAGGCGCAGCCTTGCCCCCTACTCCAAGCAAGGGGTGCGGCTAAGGAGGGGGGAGGAGTCCATCCTCCCCAAGGCACCTCGGAGGTGCCTTCCCCCTTTAGGACTCTCCCCTTTTTCCTTTATCTTGGCGCATGGGCCTCTAGGGGCTGGTGCCCTTGGCCCATGTAGGCCAAGGCGCACCCCCTTCAGCCCATGTGGCCCCCCGTGGCAGGTGGCCCCACCCGGTGGGCCCCCGGGACCCTTCCGGTGGTCCCGGTACAATACCGATGACCCCGAAACTTGTCCCGATGGCCGAAACAGGACTTCCTATATATAAATCTTTACCGCCGGACCATTCCGGAACTCCTCGTGACGTCCGGGATCTCATCCGGGACTCCGAACAACATTCGGTTACCACATACAAGCTTCCTTTATAACCCTAGCGTCATCGAACCTTAAGTGTGTAGACCCTACGGGTTCGGGAGACACGCAGACATGACCGAGACGTTCTCCGGTCAATAACCAACAGCGGGATCTGGATACCCATGTTGGCTCCCACATGTTCCACGATGATCTCATCGGATGAACCACGATGTCAAGGACTCAATCGATCCCGTATACAATTCCCTTTGTCTATCGGTATGTTACTTGCCCGAGATTCGATCGTCGGTATCCAATACCTTGTTCAATCTCGTTACCGGCAAGTCACTTTACTCGTTCCGTAACACATCATCCCGTGATCAACTCCTTGGTCACATTGCGCATATGATGATGTCCTACCGAGTGGGCCCAGAGATACCTCTCCGTTTACACGGAGTGACAAATCCCAGTCTCGATCCGCATAAAACAATAGATACTTTCGGAGATACCCGTAGTGCACCTTTATAGTCACCCAGTTACGTTGTGACGTTTGATACAC
>NW_021309835.1:0-1312 GCF_002162155.2 Triticum dicoccoides
TCCGTTCTTGTTCCCCTTGCGCATGGCATCATCTCCATGCTTGTTCTTGCTCCAATGTTCATCCTTCTCCAAGCTAGGCCCTTCATTTGTAAGCAAAACAAATGTATCCAATTTAGGCAGCATCATATTCTCATGAACATTAGAATCATTACCAAGAAACGAAAGTACCTGATAATTTAATTGGCGTGCGCGAGCTCTAGTAATTGGTCCCGTATATGTAGCAGTAGGGGCTGTGGGTGTAACAATGGTATTGATGTCCTCATCATCCTCCCCTTCTTGAAATGAAGTCGTCCTCGACGGAAACTCATCTTCCTCGCCCAAATAAGGCTTCAAATCTGCAATGTTAAAAGTGGGACTAACCCCAAAATCTGCAGGCAGCTCAAGTTTATATGCATTATCATTTATTTTCTCTAACACCTTAAAGGGACCATCAGCACGTGGCATTAGCTTTGATTTGCGCAAATCAGGAAATCTATCCTTACGCAAATGTAACCAAACAAGATCTCCAGGTGCAAACACAACATGTTTTCTACCCTTATCTCCAGCAAGTTTATATTTAGCATTCATACGCTCAATGTTTTCCTTAGTTAACTCATGCTTTTTTAAAATCAATTCAGCACGTTGTTTAGCATCAAAATTAACCTTCTCCGAAGATGGAAGAGGCAACAAATCAATAGGTGCACGAGGTAGGAAACCATACACAACTTCAAAAGGGCACATCTTAGTAGTAGAATGCAATGAACGATTATAAGCAAATTCAATATGAGGCAAGCATTCCTCCCACATTTTCTTATTATTCTTCAAACAGCCCTAAGCATAGTAGACAACGTTCTATTGACTACTTCAATTTGTCCATCAGTTTGGGGGTGACAAGTAGTACTAAAAAGCAGTTTAGTCCCCAACTTAGCCCATAAACATCTCCAAAAGTGGCTAAGAAATTTAGTATCACGATCTGAAACAATAGTATTTGGCACACCATGCAAGCGAATAATTTCACGAAAGAACAAATCAGCAACATTAACAACATCATCGCTTTTATGACATGGTATAAAGTGTGCCATTTTCGAGAATCTATCCACGACAACAAATATGCTATCCCTCCCCTTCTTTGTTCGAGGTAAACCTAAAACAAAGTCCATAGATATATCCTCCCAAGGAACACTAGGTACAGGAAAAGGCATATATAAACCATGAGGATTGAGTCGTGACTTAGCTTTTTGACATGTAGTGCATCGAGCAATAAAACGCTCAACATCCCGTCTCATCTTTGGCCAAAAGAAATGTGTAGCAAGTACGTCCTCCGTCTTCTTCA
>NW_021309836.1:0-2480 GCF_002162155.2 Triticum dicoccoides
TGAATAATAGCCCACGAATCGCGTCAGAATTGGCCAAAACTGTGAGTGTTGACGACAGACACGCAAACACACTCCGGGGATTGTCAATCGTGGAAATCTCTCTGGGACTCCCAAACGGTGAGTAATAGTGCATGAAACGGACGAGAATTCGCCAAAATTGTGAGTGTTTATGACCGACACATAAACGCACCCCGGAGTTCGTCAATCGTGGAAATCACTCCGGGACCCCAAAACTAAGTAATAATGCAAGAAATGGGCCAAAATCGTCCCAAAATGCGCTTGTTGATGATCGACACGTAAGCGCACCATGGGGTCAAACAACCGTGGAAATCACTTTGGGGCCCCAAAACGGTGAGTAATAGTCCATGAAACGGGCCAGAATCGGCCAAAACTGCGAGTGTTGATGACCGACACATAAACGGACCTTAGGGTTCAACCACTATGGAATCGCTTCGGGACCCCTAAATGATGAGTAATAGTCCACGAATCGCGTCAGAATTGGCCAAAACTGTGAGTGTTGACGACAGAGACGCAAACGCACCCCGGGGATTGTAAATAATGGAAATCGCTGTGGGACGCCAAAACGGTGAGTAATAGTACACAAAACGGACCAGAAATTGGCCAAAATTGTGAGTGTCATTGACCGACACGTAAACGCACCACGGGGTTAGTAAATCATGGAAATCACGCTTGGACCAAAAAACAGAGTAATAGTCAAAGAAACGGGCCAGAATCGGCCAAACTGCGAGTGTTGATGACCGACACGTAAATGCACCCTGCGGTTCGTTAACCGTGGAAATCACTCTGGGACCCCAAAACTAAGTAATAATGCAAGAAATGGGCCAAAATCGTCCCAAAATGCGCTTGTTGATGATCGACACGTAAGCACACCATGGGGTCAAACAACCGTGGAAATCACTTTGGGGCCCCAAAACGGTGAGTAATAGTCCATGAAACGGGCCAAATTCGGCCAAAACAGTGAGTGTTGATGACCGACACGTAAACGGACCTTAGGGTTCAACAACTATGGAATCGCTTCGGGACCCCTAAATGATGAGTAATAGTCCACGAATCGCGTCAGAATTGGCCAAAACTATGAGTGTTGACGACAGAGACGCAAACGCACCCCGGGGATTGTAAATCATGGAAATCGCTCTGGGACGCCAAAACGGTGAGTAATAGTACACGAAACGGACCAGAAATTGGCCAAAATTGTGAGTGTCATTGACCGACACGTAAACGCACCACGGGGTTCGTAAATCATGGAAATCACGCATGGACCCAAAAACAGAGTAATAGTCCAAGAAACGGGCCAGAATCGGCCAAAAATGCGAGTGTTGATGACCGATACGTAAATGCTGCGGTTCGTTAACCGTGGAAATCACTCCGGGGCCCCAAAACAGTGAGTAATAGTCCATGAAACAGGCCAGAATCAGCCAAAACTGTGGGTGTTGATGACTAACACGTAAGTGCGCCTTGGGCTTCATTAACTATGGAAATCACTTCAGGCCCAGAAAACGGTGACTAAAATCCACAAAACACGTTAGAATTGGCCAAAACTGTGAGTGTTCATAACCGACACGTAAGCGCACCAGGGGGTTCGTTAATCGTGGGAATCATTCCGGGGCCCCAAAACAGTGAGTAATTGTCCACGAAACGGGCCAGAATTGGCCAAAACTACTAGTATTGATGACCGACATGTAAACGCACCCCGGGGATCGTTAATGCTGGAAATCACACCGGGGCCCCAAAACAGTGAGTGTTGATGACCGACAGCTAAACGCACCTTGGGGTTCAACAACTATGGAAATCGCTTCGGGAGCCTAAATGGTGAATAATAGCCCACGAATCGCGTCAGAATCGGCCAAAACTGTGAGTGTTAACGACAGACACGCAAACGCACTCCGGGGATTGTCAATCGTGGAAATCTCTCTGGGACGCCCAAACGGTGAGTAATAGTGCATGAAACGGACGAGAATTCGCCAAAATTGTGAGTGTTTATGACCGACACATAAACGCACCCCGGAGTGCGTCAACCGTAGAAATCACTCCGGGACCCCAAAACTAAGTAATAATGCAAGAAATGGGCCAAAATCGTCCCAAAATGCGCTTGTTGATGATCGACACGTAAGGGCACCATGGGGTCAAACAACCGTGGAAATCACTTTGGGGCCCCAAAACGTGAGTAATAGTCCATGAAACGGGCCAGAATCGGCCAAAACTGCGAGTGTTGATGACCGACACGTAAACGGACCTTAGGGTTCAACCACTATGGAATCGCTTCGGGACCCCGAAATGATGAGTAATAGTCCACGAATCGCGTCAGAATTGGCCAAAACTGTGAGTGTTGACGACAGAGACGCAAACGCACCCCGGGGATTGTAAATAATGGAAATCGCTGTGGGACGCCAAAACGGTGAGTAATAGTACACAAAACGGACCAGAAATTGGCCAAAATTGTGAGTGTCATTGACCGACAC
>NW_021309837.1:0-1235 GCF_002162155.2 Triticum dicoccoides
GCTCATTGGCACACAAGGGGAAGCCAAATATCCTCCACATTGCCTCTGGAGGAGTAACCCACCTCGCGTCTACGTATCTTTTGATCTCATCAATGTTACCATCAGCGTCGGGTTGGTCAATGCTGAAAGAAGCCCTATCATGGCCCTTGTATATGTACTTGTAAAGGTATTTGACGGCCTTTATGCTGGAGCAAACCTCAACGTTGATGTGGCAATTGAACATCCGCAGAAGGTAAGGGTTATACGGAACAACCCATCTGTTGTCCAACATTTTACCCCGGACCTTAGCCTGCCGACCATTATCTCGACGACGATAAACAGGGTATGAGTCCTTACCCTGTGCCGTGTTTTCATTGAACGGCCGCGTGTTCTGTTGCATGCACACATTTTTGGGACTGAGAACACCACATGGTCCGTGCATCATATGTTTCACCACCAAGGCATGGAGTTCAGGATACTTCTGCTTGTCTGGGAGCTCGGCAGAAATGAGTCGGTCGTACTGCTCCGGAACGACAAGCTTATAGGCAGAATCCATGATCAACAAAAAGTGTGCATGGGGGAGGTCCCTCTTCTGGAACTCGACTACGTATACATGTATGACAACCACACCCAGGATATTCTTCTTGAACAACATCTCTTTCATAGCCTCTAGCTTGCCATGGAACACACGAGCAACAAGATCAGGTCGGTCTTGCGCTGTCTGACCAGGAAACAACTCATTTGTTATCTCTTCCCAGTTAGGGTTGCAGGTCATGGTCAAGAAGATGTCAGGCTTCCCGTAGGTATGGACAATTGCCATGGCATCCATATGCCTCCGCTTCATGTCGCGGTCGCCACCTGGGTACGTTCCAGGGAGCACTATCCTTACCCCAACAGCGCTTGCCCGAGTCTCCCCGGATGTAATTGCATCAACAACTCCTTTATACAGGTCGGCACGGATCTTTGTCTGGTTCTTCCTGTACCATTTCAACCTACAACTCTCAATCTTGATGTACATGTCCACCCCCCATTGCTGGAGCAATCATGCTCCACAGAGTATGGGATTGAATATCCCAGGTCGTGTCTGGAGCATGTAACAGTAGTAGTCTCTCACCGAGACGTATAACCTGCTATTCCCCTCTGCACATGGATGAGTAACGCGGACATTAGGATTCATATGAGAAGTATACAATTAATCTAAACGACAGAACACGCATGAGGCTTACCTGCATCATCATCATCATCATCATCATCAT
>NW_021309838.1:0-710 GCF_002162155.2 Triticum dicoccoides
ACACGTCTAGCTCTGCTTGTTGACCTGTTATGCACTTGCTTGCTATGTATTTACTGTTTCTCCCCCCTCTTCTCTCCGGTAGCCCCCGTGACGATGCTGATGCCCCTATGGACGACTACGTCACCGACGACCCCTCCTTGTCTGAGCAACCAGGCAAGCCCCCCCCCTTGATCACCAGATATCGCCTATTCTCCTCTATACTGCTTGCATTAGAGTAGTGTAGCATGTTACTGCTTTTCGTTAATCCTATTCTGATGCATAGCCTGTCATTGTTTCTACCGTCATTGATACCTTACCCGCAATCCTAAATGCTTAGTATAGGATGCTAGTTTATCATCATTGGCCCTACATTCTTGTCAGTCTGCCTTGCTATACTATCGGGCCATGATCACTTGGGAGGTGATCACGGGTATATACTATACATACATACATACTATACAGATGGTGACTAAAGTCGGGTCAGCTCATTGAGTACCCGCAAGTGATTCTGACGAGGGGGCTGAAAGGACAGGTGGCTCCATCCCGGTAGAGGTGGGCCTGGGTTCCCGACGGCCCTCGACTGTTACTTTGTGGCGGAGCGACAGGGCAGGTTGAGACCACCTAGGAGACAGGTGGGCCTGGCCCTGTTCGGCGTTCGCGGATACTTAACACGCTTAACGAGATCTTGGTATTTGATCTGAGTCGGCTACGAGCCTATACGCACTAACCAT
>NW_021309839.1:0-985 GCF_002162155.2 Triticum dicoccoides
AGTAACTCTTTTGAGGTGGCGCACACGAGTCCACATATTCACCATATCAATACACCACTATGGATCCGCTCCCGTCTCCCTACGAGAACGCCATCCATAGCACTCACGCTTATCTTGCGTATTTTAGAGTATCCACTTTCACTTGTCTATGAACTGATATAAGCAACCCAGAAGTCCTTTTCCGCGGACACGGCTATTCGAATAGATGATATTAACCCTGCAGGGGTGTACTTCTTCATACATGTTTCCACCACTTAGCGTCTGCACACGACATGTGCTCGGCAGACTTCAAGCAAAAGCCGACGTGGGTGTAGACCACGACCTACCTAAACACTCAAGTCTCTAGTCCAGGTTTATCGCCTATTCGGGTTCCATCCATGAGGAGATCCGGCCGGAGTTTCGCTCACAGCCCCAAACGATGTGAACAGGGTTCCCGAGATACCAAACGGGCATTCGGTACACCGTGCCACGTACCTACCGCATCACAGCCCACCCCTACGGTCAGCGCTGTCCATGGCCTCCAGTAAGCTACAAACACCAGAAACTACTTGCAACTCCTGGACAGAGGACAAGGGTGAATAAGAAGTCGAGCGGGGTCATATTTCAGGGCCCAATGTATGGTAGTAGCTGAATCATGGATCACAAACACAGAACTCAGTTCCTAAGGACGGCTTCAATGAGACAACCCACCATGTACTCCTACATGGCCTCTCACCGACACCTTTTACCAAATCGTGTTCACACACTTAGCTCACACATAGTAGGACATGTTCACACACCTCTGATTCATCCTCGATGAATCAGACCTGACTCAACTCTAAGCAGTAGCAGGCATGACAAACAAGCATGAATGAGTAGGCACATCAGGGCTCAAACAACTCCTACTCATGCTAGTGGGTTTCATCTATTTACTGTGGCAATGACAGGTCATGCAAAGGATAAAGGGGGTTCAGCTACCGCAGCAAGTAACAGATGAATCGGTGTT
>NW_021309840.1:0-1404 GCF_002162155.2 Triticum dicoccoides
CGAGGAACCAACTTTTCAAATTTGTGTTTTTTAAACACGCAAAAATATCCAAATCCACAAACTTCTTTTCCATTCCGCAAACTTCTTTTGAAACCCGTGTTTTTTTTTCAAAATTGCATGTTCTTGATGTGTATAAATGAATATAGACATGCAATAAAAATATGTATAAATGAATATAGACATGCAATAAAAATGTGTATAAAAATGTTCTTGATGTATACGAAAAATATAGACACCAAAACATTTACTCTGAAAATTGTTAATTGTGTACTTTAAATATGTTTAACATGTATAGAAAATGTATAAAATGTTTTTGAGGGTTCAGATTGGGATTAGGGTTCCTTGCCTTCGCTGCTCGCGGCGTAAAATATGAACCCCAACAACGTGCAAATCCTCCATACTAGGTTGTCCATGTTGGGTGGAGGGAAATTTAATGGGCGAGCCATTCGTGGGAATGGTGAGGTTTGTGAATTGTGGAAGAAGCCAAGCAAAGTATCGGCCTTCTTTTTTGCTTTCTTTAAAGCTGAAAGAAAGGACCGTGGGCCGGCCCAGCGTGGACAAGGGGGTGTGCACCCTGTACCATTAACCCTATATCGGGCGCTTAAGGCGCCAAATAGGGTTTGGCCACGTTCGCACCGGTTTTTGTTTTTCTCATCTCACGGGTAGAAGGTTCCACAGGTTTTTTCTGGGGCGGTTTTTCTTTTCCACTTTTCCGTTCTCCTTTTTTCAAATTCATGCACTTTTTAAAAGTAGGAAAAACAATAGAATTCTTGAACGTCTTTCAGATTCACAAACTTTTTCCAAATACAAATAGTTATTCAAATTCATGAGCCTTTTCTAAATCCATGGATTTTTTTTGAAATCCGCAAACTTTTTTCAAATCCGAGGAACCCACTTTTCAAATTTGTGTTTTTTAAACACGCAAAAATATCGAAATCCACAAACTTCTTTTCCATTCCGCAAACTTCTTTTGAAACCCGTGTTTTTTTTTCAAAATTGCATGTTCTTGATGTGTATAAATGAATATAGACATGCAATAAAAATGTGTATAAATGAATACAGACATGCAATAAAAATGTGTATAAAAATGTTCTTGATGTATACGAAAAATATAGACACCAAAACATTTACTCTAAAAATTGTTAATTGTGTACTTTAAATATGTTTAACATGTATAGAAAATGTATAAAATGTTTTTGAGGGTTCAGATTGGGATTAGGGTTCCTTGCCTTCGCTGCTCGCGGTGTAAAAAATGAACCCCAACAACGTGCAACTCCTCCATACTAGGTTGTCCATGTTGGGTGGAGGGAAATTTAATGGGCGAGCCATTCGTGGGAATGGTGAGGTTTGTGAACTGAGGAAGAAGCCAAGCAAAGTATCGGGTGTATGGTAATACACCGGCTT
>NW_021309841.1:0-1072 GCF_002162155.2 Triticum dicoccoides
CCTAGGCTGCTTCGGCGCCTTTTCAGTCGGCGCTGGAGAAGTGGTCCTAGGGCGCTTGGTCGACTGCGTCGCAACCCCCTTGCCACGTTCAGTCGAAGGGTCGTGGACGAGCTTCGACCGCCTTTCCGAGCGCGGTGGCACGACCTCCTCCTCTTCCTCCTCGTCTTCGGCATCATCATCATCGCCGTCGTCATCATCATCGTCGTCGTCGTCCCCTGCAACGTCCGAGTCCCATTCCTCCTCGTCCTGGCTCTCGCCCCCACTCGCCTCACCCTCCTCAGTCGGAGTTTGTGCCCCATTGGGCATCGAGTACAGCTCGGTGAGGGCCTAGCAGATATCAAGACAATGATCAGTCGACCGGTCGGCAGAGTAAACAGAGATGAATGCGACAAGAATGCAGTGGAGAGCAGGGCAAGTGTACCTTATTTGGATCACTGTTGTGATCGAGTGGAGGAATCCTTCTGGCTCCGCGTGGGTTGTCCTTGTTTCCGGTGACGGCTACCATCCATCTTTCCAGAGTGACATCGTCGACTGCTTCTGGATGGACTCTAGTCTCGTCTTCGGTCCCACAGTACAACCACATGCAGTGGCTCCGGAACTGGAGAGGCTGGATGCGACGCCTGAGGAAAACCTCCAGGAGGTCCATGCCCGTCACTCCCTCCCAAACCAACTGCACCACGCGCTCCATCAACATCTTCACGTCAGCTTTCTCCTCCGGAATCAGCTTCAGAGGGGAAGGCTTGCTCACTCGGTCCATGGTGAACGGAGGGAGTCCACTCGACTGCCCTGGCGTCGACTGGACCTGGCAGTAGAACCAAGTCGACTGCCAGCCTCTGACGGACTCGGGAAAGGTCATGGGCGGGAAGGTGCTCTTATTCCTCACCTGAATCCCCAGGCCTCCGCACATTTGGACGACTCGGGTTCTCTCATCACCTGGGCTCGCCTTCTTCACGGTCTGAGATCGACACGTGAATATATGTTTGAACAAACCCCAGTGCGGTCGACAGCCCAAGAAACCCTCACACATGGACACGAACGCGGCAAGATAGGCAATGGAGTTTGGGGTAAAGTG
>NW_021309842.1:0-2092 GCF_002162155.2 Triticum dicoccoides
AAAAATGTTTGTGCAGAGCGCACGCGCTGCATTTTAGCGCGCCTGCTGGAGCTACGCACGCGCGCTGCAATTTAGCGCGGCTGCTGGAGCCAGCGCTGTGCGCCGCACCAAACCTGGCGATTGGCGCGCCGCAAACCTGGTAAATAACCGACTAACCTATTAGAAGATTTAAGCCCTCGTTGCAACGCATCGGCAATTATCTAGTGTGACAATAAAAAAAGAATATAAAGTCGCGAAAACCTAGTAATAAGAAGTACCACAAACAAGGGAGAGGAGAAGATAATTTAAGGAAAAACTACTAGTTGGCACTTTATACACTATAAAATTATCCATTTAGTTGCACCTAAAGTAGATAGTCTTCTACAATCTAGAACATTCGTCAAGGTATATCCTAGATCCATACATGATTTTTTATCAGTTTCCAGATATTGATAATGGTAATATATTAATATCGAAATGATACCCGGTACATTCGTCATGTGAAAGGCACATATAAAGAGTTAGTCAAGACATCAAGGATGCATATGCTATAGAAACCCAAAAAATCTAACATGAGGAAAAAAGATTTTGAAACGATAATATTGGATATGAAAAAAATATGTATCTAATAATCATTGGCATGTTCTATCTTTTGTATCAAAATGATTTATTAATAAGAAAACTAATTTAACCATAAGATAATTTATGACTAAATAAAGAAGTTTAATATAAAATAAAGATGTCACCATGAGACGAGTATCACCGCGATAAACTAGAATAAAATGAATAAAAAATACTCCGATGACGGCGACTGAAGGCAGCGCGTCCCAGTTCCAGTCGGCGGGGAGGACACTCTCCTCGCCCTGGTCGGCGAGGGCGGTGCATTCCCGCTGCAGCTTGTCGACCAGGGATACAAGGCCCTTCATGTGTTGCGGCGCAGGTCCAGGCCAGATCCGGTCGTCTGTCACATCCCTAGTTCTGGTATGCACTGAGCTAGCTAGTCATGTGTTGCATCATGTTTAAATTTCAGTTAAATCTGAAATGGGGATTGCCTAAACCCTAGCATCAAAGGAATCCACTAGGTTTAACTAAAATATTCTCAGTGAATCCAAATTGCTCTAAAAAATGTTCATCATTTCTGGAAAATGCTGGAAACATTAACCAGAGGTGTTGCACCTTTTTCCATGTCATATTTGGGCTCTGGATTAAATCATATGCTATTTGCAATTGGGCATTTAAATGCTATATAATATTTTAAATGCTCAATTAATTCTGAACTTAAGTGAGGGCTGTTGGGAATATTCCAAACAGAGCCCACAATTATTTTCAGGATTTTTGAAAACGTTTTGGTATTTTAAATAAAGCCCAGAAGTTACAGAAAAATAGAAAATAGAAAACAATTTAGAAAAGAGAGAGAGAGAGAGAGAGAGAGAGAGAGAGAGAGAACACCTACCTGGGCCACTTACCTAGCCGGCCCAGCTGGCAGCCCACCTGTGTGGCCCAGCCCACCAGGGGCACGCTTGTCTTCATCCCCTTGCCAGCGCACGAAGCAACTCGGTGGCGAGCGCCGACGTCGCGCCTGGCCACCTCCTGCTTGCTGCCGCCTCCCCGACGTCGCCCTGGAGACGCCACGCGCCCCCCAGGCCCTCTCAGCCTCTCCCCTCGCTCCCCTCCTCCTCTGGTCTCTCTCGCACGCAAACCACCAAGCGTTGTCGCCGCCGCCGACGAGCGCAACCGCGGCCTCGCCTCTCCCTCGCCTCTCCGTGCTGTCCAGAGGCTCCGCCTCGACGACACAGAGCCCCAAGACGAAGCACACGCCCCGCCGAACGCCCTCGAACGCCGGCCATGCCGTCTTCTTCAACCTTGGTCCGCCGAGATCGCCATCGCCGCCCCGCTTGCTCCGGCCCCTCCCCGAGCTCGCCGACCAGCCCTACACGATCCCTGTGAGCTTCTACACCGTTTCCCCTTGTCTCCGCGACGTTTGCTAGTTCTAGACGCCGTTTCGCCGATGACCGAAACCCGCCGTCGCCTGTGCCCACCGCCGACGTGCCTCCGGCCACCTAGCGGCCCGGATGTCGTGCTTAGCTTCCTCCCCGCGCTGCGTAGAGCACGT
>NW_021309843.1:0-1189 GCF_002162155.2 Triticum dicoccoides
ATGTACTTTGTGAAAGACCTATGAGGCGTCTCGATCTATCTCTATAGATCTTGATGCCTAATATATAAGCAGCTTCTCCAAGGTCCTTCATTGAAAAACACTTATTCAAGTAGGCCTTAATGCTGTCCAGAAATTCTATATTATTTCCCATCAGGAGTATGTCATCTACATATAATATGAGAAATGCTACAGAGCTCCCACTCACTTTCTTGTAAACGCAGGCTTCTCCATAAGTCTGCATAAATCCAAACGCTTTGATCATCTCATCAAAGCGAATGTTCCAACTCCGAGATGCTTGCACCAGTCCATAAATGGATCGCTGGAGCTTGCATACTTTGTTAGCGTTCTGAGGATCGACAAAACCTTCCGGCTGCATCATATACAGTTCTTCCTTAAGATGCCCGTTAAGGAATGCTGTTTTGACGTCCATCTGCCATATCTCATAATCATAGTATGCGGTAATTGCTAACATGATTCGGACGGACTTTAGCTTCGCTACGGGAGAGAATGTCTCGTCGTAGTCAATCCCTTGAACCTGTCGATAACCCTTAGCGACAAGTCGAGCTTTATAGATGGTAACATTACCATCCGCGTCCGTCTTCTTCTTAAAGATCCATTTGGTTTCTATCGCTCGCCGATCATCGGGCAAGTCTGTCAAAGTCCATACTTTGTTTTCATACATGGATTCTATCTCGGATTTCATGGCTTCAAGCCATTTGTTGGAATCCGGGCCCGTCATTGCTTCTTCATAGTTCGAAGGTTCATTGTTGTCTAACAACATGATTTCCAGGACAGGGTTGCCGTACCATTCTGGTGCGGAACGTGTCCTTGTGGACCTACGAAGTTCAGCAGTAACTTGATCCGAAGTACTTTGATCATTATCATGGTTTTCCTCTTTAGTTGGTGTGGGCATCACAGGAACGGTTTCCTGTGCTGCGTCACTATCCCGCTCAAGAGGTAGTACTTCATCGAGTTCTACTTTCCTCCCACTTACTTCTTTCGAGAGAAACTCTTTTTCCAGAAAGCATCCGTTCTTGGCAACAAAGATCTTGCCTTCGGATCTTAAGTAGAAGGTATACCCTATAGTTTCCTTAGGGTATCCTATGAATACGCATTTTTCCGACTTGGGTTCGAGCTTTTCAGGTTGAAGTTTCTTGACATAAGCTTCGCATCCCCAAACTTTTAGAAA
>NW_021309844.1:0-1005 GCF_002162155.2 Triticum dicoccoides
GCCTAGTTGACTCGGATCATGTGATCACTTAGATGACCAGAGGGATGTCTATCTAAGTGGGAGTTCATAAGATGAACTTAATTATCCTGAACATAGTCAAAAGACCTTTTGCAAATTATGTCGTAAGCTCACGCTTTAGTTCCACTGTTTAGATATGTTCCTAGAGAAAATATAGTTGAAAGTTGATAGTAGCGATTATGCGATCAGTAGAAAGCTTATGTCCTTAATGCACCGCTCAGTGTGCTGAACCCCAACGTCGTTTGTCGATGTTGCGAACATCGGACATACACGTTTTGATAACTACGTGATAGTTCAATTAAATGGTTTAAGTAGAGGCACCAAAGACGTTTTCGAAACGTCGCGGAACATATGAGATGTTTCGAGGGCTGAAATTGGGATTTCAGGCTCGTGCCCATGTCAAGAGGTATAAGACCTCCGACGATTTTCTTAGCCTGCAAACTAAGGGAGAAAAGCTCAATAGTTGAGCTTGTGCTCAGATTGTCTGAGCACAACAATCACTTGAATCGAGTGGGAGTTGATCCTTCAGATGAGATAGTGATGTTTCCCCAAAGTCATTGCCACCAAGCTGCTAGAGCTTCGTGATTAACTATAACATATCAGGGATAGATATGATGATCCTTGAAATATTCATGATGTTTGACACCGCGAAAGTAGAAATCAAGAAGGAGCATCAATTGTTGATGGTTGGTGAAACCACTAGTTTCAAGAAGGGCAAGGGAACAAAGGGATACTTCATGAAACGGCAATTCAGCTGCTGCTCTAGTGAAGAAACCCAAGGTTGAACCCAAACCCGAGACTAAGTGCTTCTGTAATAAGGGGAACAACCACTGGAGCAGCATTACCCTAGATACTTGGTAGATGAGAAGGCTGGCAAGGTCGATAGAAGTATATTGGATATACATTATGTTAATGTGTACTTTACTAGTACTCCTAGTAGCACCAGGGTATTGGATACCGGTTCGGTTGCTAAGTGTTAGTAACTCG
>NW_021309845.1:0-1426 GCF_002162155.2 Triticum dicoccoides
GCCACACGGTTGGTCACCTCATCACCACTGGGCCGCTCCGCGCGTCGCAACACGGTTGGTCACCTCATCACCACTTGGCCGCTCCGCGCGTCGCCATTCGGTTGGTCACCTCATCACCACTTGGCCGCCCCGCGCGTCGCCATCGGTTGATCACCTCATCAGCACTCGGCCGCCCCGCGCGTCGCCAATCGGTTGGTCACCTCATCACCACTCGACCGCCCTGCGCGCCTTCAGACAGCTAAGTCATTTTACATTCTGTTATTTTCGTCTTCCCAAGTATTCCATAATTCACACATCAGGTTCACTCGGAGGCCACACCACCGAGTGTACCTCTACGCTCGACTGCTTATTTTCACATAGTTGCTTAGTACTGGTTATGTGACTCCGAAGTCCAACTTCCTTTTTTTCGCATATATCATTCACGAACACCATGTGTCGTTCTTCATTTCGAGTTTGCATCGGTCCTCCGGAACTGCAACTCAGTCAAAACACTACACTTCCATTTTATTTTAGCCAGTATTCCAACAAGTTCAGTAGGATTTCTCGCTTCGACAAGTGCGAACGAATCCTTCGCTCTTTTAAACTTTTGCTGGTCAACCAGCAAGCCCCTTGCACTCCCAGCGGGTGTCTATGAGTGTTATTCACACAAATCATTTCAGCACACATCAAATTTCCTCAAGAAATTATTGTGTTGACTTGTGCCATTTTTTACACAAGTTACCGCGATCACTCGACGGCCCTACGCGCCAACTTCATCGCTGCTCGGACTCGGTCTCCATACTAGTCCTAGCGCACCACAACACTGACTTTGTCGCCCTATTGATTTCAAACACGTCCGGCCAACCCCTCTATAGAATTCTCCTCATCGTATCAATGATATAGACCTCGTCGGGCATGAGACAGATAAGTCCCTTTCATAATTAAACTTCACACTTCACTCTTTTGCGAGTTTGCTTCTTCCGAGCATCACTCGGAAGCTTCTCCTCATCTTTACCCAAATCCGACTCGATGAATTACAAATCTTCCATTCAAAACTATATTTCTCATATTCCGACATGTCCGTTGTCGAAGCCTGTAGTATGCTCGGGGGCTACGCCGCACTCGGGGGCTGCATCTCATTTGGAATGACACTCTCCTAAGTGGTCGAGTACTTCATCACCAATCAGACCCTTCACTTCAACAAGTACATTCGATCCGTCACTCTGACAAATTTCATAATCACCCAGACACTCTGCGTGCCATCTTCGTTCCTACTCAAATTCAGTTGTCGCACCGGTCTTGTTGCGCCACAGCCACACTACACCGACCTTGTCGCTACATCAGCTTCAAAAGCATCTGGCTAACTCCTTCAAGGACCATTTTTGCCACTCAGCTGGACACTTAGTCCTTCACTCGGCCGCCCCGCGCGTCGCCACTCGGTTGTGCG
>NW_021309846.1:0-993 GCF_002162155.2 Triticum dicoccoides
ATTAAATTCCAGAAATTAATAAAATCTTTAAAAAATCATATCTTTTAATCCGTAACTCGGATTAAAATATTTTCAACATGAAAGTTGCTCAGAACGACGAGACGAATCCGGATACGCAGTCCGTTCGTCCGCCACACCCCCCTAACCTATCGAACCCGCAACTTTCCCCCTCCGGCTCCTCTGCCCGAAAACACGAAACACCGGGAATACTTTCCCGGATGATTCCCCCCTTAACCAGTACCACCTCATACCGCGTTAGAACACGTCTAGCTCTGCTTGTTGACCTGTTATGCACTTGCTTGCTATGTATTTACTGTTTCTCCCCCCTCTTCTCTCCGGTAGCCCCCGTGACGATGCTGATGCCCCTATGGACGACTACGTCACCGACGACCCCTCCTTGTCTGAGCAACCAGGCAAGCCCCCCCCTTGATCACCAGATATCGCCTATTCTCCTCTATACTGCTTGCATTAGAGTAGTGTAGCATGTTACTGCTTTTCGTTAATCCTATTCTGATGCATAGCCTGTCATTGTTTCTACCGTCATTGATACCTTACCCGCAATCCTAAATGCTTAGTATAGGATGCTAGTTTATCATCATTGGCCCTACATTCTTGTCAGTCTGCCTTGCTATACTATCGGGCCGTGATCACTTGGGAGGTGATCACGGGTATATACTATACATACATACATACTATACAGATGGTGACTAAAGTCGGGTCAGCTCATTGAGTACCCGCAAGTGATTCTGACGAGGGGGCTGAAAGGACAGGTGGCTCCATCCCGGTAGAGGTGGGCCTGGGTTCCCGACGGCCCTCGACTGTTACTTTGTGGCGGAGCGACAGGGCAGGTTGAGACCACCTAGGAGACAGGTGGGCCTGGCCCTGTTCGGCGTTCGCGGATACTTAACACGCTTAACGAGATCTTGGTATTTGATCTGAGTCGGCTACGAGCCTATACGCACTAACCATCTACGTGGGAGTAGTTATGGGTAT
>NW_021309847.1:0-1656 GCF_002162155.2 Triticum dicoccoides
TGTGCTCGTACCGCTCATGAAACCGTAGGGGTGGCTAATATATTTCCATGCTAGATGTGTTATTCTCAAGATGAGTGTGTATTCACTTGTCATTGCACGAGAGTATGGAAAAGGTATTAGGGATGCCCAGTCTCGAAATGAAAAAATGAATTTACTTTATGTTGTCAAATAATAAATTCCTTGGAAAGTGTTGGTATGGAAGGCACCCGTGGATACGGTTAGCCATGGAAAGTGAAAGTATGGTGGAAAAAGGAATAAACTTTATTTTCTGTTTGGGAACCGCCTATGATATATCTAGCATGGAAAGTATTGGGAACTACTCGATCGTTTTCGTTGACAGGAAAAGCAAGCCTCCCAAAATGTTTTATCTCTATCTTTTTCGCTTTGAGCTCTGGCACCTCTACAAATCCTTACTTCCCTCCGCGAAGGGCCTTTCTTTTACTTTATGCAAATTTTTTACTTGAGTCTCCATCTTCCCTTATAAAGAACCAACTAAGGGGCACTATGATTGTACTTGAGCATTGGATGTAGCTAATATGCGAGTGTGTTTCATGAATGGATCAATGATTGGCATAATGGGCTAGGGATAACTTGCTTTAGTGTTGATATTTTGAAAGACATGGTTGCTTGTTGATATGCTTGAGTATTGAAATCTTCATGTCAAAACTAGATTATTGATTTGAACCATATAAAATTCCAAATGTCCATGCTACAAAGAAAATAATATGTGATGAACATGTTAGGCAACATTCCACATCAAAAATTCTGTTTTTGTCATTTACCTACTCGAAAACGAGCAGGAATTAAGCTTGGGGATGCTGATACATCTCCAACGTATCTATAATTTTTTATTGTTTCATGTTGTTATATTATCATTCTTGGATGTTTTACAATCATTTTATAGCAACTTTATATCATTTTTTGGAACTAACCTATTGACATAGTGCCTAGTGCCAGTTGTTATTTTTGCTTGTTTTTTACATCGCAGGAAATCAATACCAAATGGAGTCCAAATGCAACGAAACATTTTGTGGATTTTTTCTGGACCAGAAGATTCCAGATGGGCTAAGAAAGTACTTGAGGGGTGCTTCGAGGGGAGCACAACCCACCTGGGCGCGCTTGGGGGCCTAGGCGACCCAGGTGGGTTGTGCCCACCTCGGTGGCCTCCTGCACCGCCTCTTTGATCTATAAATACCGAAATATTTCAGAAACCCCATGAGAGTCGACGAAAATCAATTCCAGTTGCCGCAAGTTCCAGAACCACCAGATCTAATCTAGACACCAACACGGAGGGGTTCATCATCCTCATTGGTGCCTCTCCGATGATGCGTGAGTAGTTCATTGTATACCTACGGGTCTGTAATTAGTAGCTAGATGGCTTCCTCTCTCTCTCTTCTGATTCTCAATACAATGGTCTCTTGGAGATCTATTTGATGTAACTCTGTTTGCGGTGTGTTTATTGGGATCCGATGAACTTTGAGTTTATGATCAGATCTATGTTTTTATCCATGGAAGTTATTTGAGTGTTTTGATCTCTTCTATGCATGATTACTTATAGCCTCATATTTCTTCTTCGAATCTTTGGTTTAGTTAGGCCAACTAGATCGATTTTTCTTGCCATGTGAAGAGGTGCTTTGTGATGGGTTTGATCTTACG
>NW_021309848.1:0-987 GCF_002162155.2 Triticum dicoccoides
GCTGACCAGTGGGCCCGACCCCCCTTAACCTTTTTATTAAATTAAATTAACCCTGTTAACCCCCCTGTCACTGACGTGTGGGTCCCACATGTCAGGTTTGACCTGGACAGCCGCGTTGACCCGCTGACGTCGTGCTGACGTCATGCTGGCGCAGTATATAAATTCTGGATTTAATTAAATCAGGAAAATTCCAGAAATTGATTTAAACTTCAAAAATTCATAGAAATTCAACTGTAGCTCAGATTGAAATAATTTATATATGAAAAATTATCAGAAAAATGCCATCTTTCCATCTGTACTAGTTTCATGCATGAAAAACAAACTTATACATGCTGAATATGGGAAAACACATTATGGCATATATAAGAGACTTAATTTAGAAATGCATTTGAACCTTTGGTTCAAATGGACTTCAAACCAAGTGAACACTAGTTGCATTAGCTCAGCAGCATCACATCTACATGCCATGTTCATGCATCATATTGCTGCATATGATTGTGTTTTGATTGCCGGCACCATTCCTTCTCGATAGGTCCTGCTCCGGAGACGTTCCAGAGTACCTGTCCGTGAAGCAGTGCCTTCCTTGTTGTTTTACCAGGCAAGCAAACCCCCTTGTTCATTTCGATAAAACCCTACTCTCTCGCTCCTGCTCTCAGTTATTGCATTAGGACAACAACGATTCATCTGCTACTTTGTGCTGCGGTAGTTGAACCCATTCCTCTGCATGACCTGTCATTGCCACAGTAAATAGTTGAAACCCACTATCATGTGTAGGAGTTGATTGAAGCCATTGTTGTGTTCCTACCATGCTATGCCTGCTATTGCTTAGAGTTGTGTCAGGTCTGGTTCATTGGGAATGAATTGGAGTGTCACGATATGTTCTGATGCTGAGAGTGAAGTGTGTGAACACGATTTGGTAAAGGTAGCGGTGAGAGGCCATGTAGGAGTACATGGTGGGTTGTCTCACTGGAACCGTCCTTAAGCCCT
>NW_021309849.1:0-800 GCF_002162155.2 Triticum dicoccoides
CGATTAACAAACCCTGGGATGCGTCTACGTGTCGGTCATCAGCACTGGCAGTTTTGGCCGATTTTGGCCCGTGTCATGGACTATTACTCACTGTTTTGGGGTCCCAGAGTGATTTCCATGATTAACAAACCCTAGGATGCTATTACGTGTCGGTCATCAACACTGGCAGTTTTGGCCGATTCTTGCCCGTTCCATGGACTATTACTCACTGTTTTGGGGACCCAGAGTTATTACCATGATTAACAAACCCTGAGACGTGTCTACGTGTCGGTCATCAACACTGGCAGTTTTGGCCGATTCTGGTCCGTTTCATGGACTATTACTCACTGTTTTGGGGTCGGAGAGTGATTTCCACGATTAACAAACCCTGGGATGCGTTTACGTCTCGGTCATCAATAGTGGCAGTTTTGGCCTATTCTGGTCCGTTTCACTCACTATTACTCACTTTTTTTGGGTCCCGGAGTGATTTCCACGATTAACAAACCCTGGGATGCGTTTACATGTCGGTCATCAATACTGCTAGTTTTCGCCGATTCTGGCCTGTTTCATGGACTATTACTCACTGTTTTGGGGACCCGGAGTTATTACCATGATTAAGAAACCCTGAGACGCGTCTACGTGTCGGTCATCAACACTGGCAGTTTTGGCCGATTTTGGCCCGTGTCATGGACTATTACTCACTGTTTTGGGGTCCCAGAGTGATGTCCACGATTAACAAACCCTGTGATGCGTTTATGTGTTGGTCATCAACACTCGCAGTTTTGGCCGATTCTGGCCCGTTTCATGGACTATTACTCACT
>NW_021309850.1:0-1363 GCF_002162155.2 Triticum dicoccoides
TGTGTGTGTGTGTGTGTGTGTGTGTGTGTGCGTGTGTGTGTGTGTGTGGTTCTACGTACGAGAAAATATATTTATATATATGCATAACGTGTACAATTTGTAGTGTCGTGAAATACCAGCAAACAAAAAAAATTGAATGGAAAATAAAGCCAAAACCTCCCCAAACATTTAGTACCGGTTGGTGTTACCAACCGGTACTAATGTCCTACGCGCACACAGGTCTGGCTCGTGCCACGTGGTGTTACTTTAGCGCCGGTTCGTGATGAACCGGCACTAAAGGGGGGGGGGGCTTTAGTCCCCACTCTTTAGTATCGGTTGGCAAACCGGCACTAAAGGTCGTTACGAACCGGCACTAAAGACCGGTTCTGCACTAGTGCACCTTGGTGGGAGGCTGTCTTGTGGGCCTACTAAGTTGACGGGGACGAAGGGCTTTCTCAACTTAGTCAATATGAACGATTCTAGCTCCAGTGACCGTACGTTGTCCATCCAACGACGGTAGTGCTTCTTCAACCTCTGGTCTTCTTGCTCCAGCCACCCAAAGTAGCGTCGGTCGTGCCGCATGCTCCTACCTCCCGTGGCCGGCTGTGCTACCGCGGAGGCCTCACCACCCCCTACTATTCCCACCGCTGGCCAGGCCATGCGGCGACGGCAGCCTCACACCGCAGCCGAACCAGTGAACCCTCATACTCCTCTCTGTGCGGGCTTCCACTTCCATGTCTTCCCCGGTGCCGCGTCGTCCCCTTCCTAGGCCTCGTCGTCGTCCACCGCCGTGGTGCTCTCCATGCGGCGTGGTCAACGTGGTCAAGTACAACTTCCATTGGAAGAGTACTGTACGTGGAGAGGCTGACAGCTGGGACCACGGCCACATCCCAGTTTTTTTGTGATTTGCCAAGTAAGTCGCTTTGTCAGGCCCGTTGGGCTGCAAATCTTTCAAGACGAGGAGAGCTTTCATTCGGCTGGCCCAGAATATGGCCCATCGGTAATGAGAAATGGGTTGTACATTTCTAAAACACATCAAACCGGCAATTAGTTTCAAATATATTTTTTCATTTCAAGATTTTAAATTACATTAATTTTTATGCGTGGAGAATTTGTTGGATTTTATATTGATATACATTTATTTTTAAAATCAGTTTGAATGTGATTCGAAATTGCGGGATTAAAAATAGTTTGGACCGCACCGTAATATGCAAAATTTCGTATAATTTTTTAACCATGGCCACAATATGGGATGTAATGCTAACAAAAAGAACATGGGCTCCAAAAAAACCTTAAGAATTAGCAAATGGGCTGTAAATTTTTAGAAATAATGGCAGATGGGTTGTATGCTGTTTTCCACATATTTGACGCTTTCCTAAAAAAA
>NW_021309851.1:0-868 GCF_002162155.2 Triticum dicoccoides
AAAACCGCGATTGTTGATGACCGGAACATAAACGCACCAGGGGTTCGTCAATCGTGGAAATCCCTCCGGGACCCGAAACAGCGAGTAATAGTCCACAAAACGGGCCAGAATCGGCCAAAACTGCGAGTGTTGATGAACGACACGTAAGTGCATCTTTGGGTTCAACAACTATGGAAATCGCTTCGGGACCCCAAAAAGGTGAGTAATAGTCCACGAAACGGGTCAGAATTGGCCAGAACTATGAGTGTTGACGACGGGCACGTAAACGCACCCCCGGGATCGTGAATCGTGGAAATCGCTCTGGGACCCCAAAACGGTGAGTAATAGTCCATGAGACGGACCAGAATTGGGCAAAATGGTGAGTGTTGATAACCGACACATAAACGCACCCCGGGGATCGCAAATCGTGTAAATCGCTCTAGGACCCCAAAACAGTGAATAATAGTGCACCAAACGGACTAGAATCGGCCAAAACTGCGATTGTTGATGACCGACAAGTAAGCGCACCGTAGGGTTTGTCAATCGTGGAAATCACTTCGGGATGCCAAAACTGTGTAATAGTTCAAAAACGGGCCAAAATCGGCCAAAACTGGGAGTCTTGACGACCAACACGCAAGCACACCTTGGGGTTCGACAAAAATGGAAATCTCTTTGGGACCCCAAAACGGTGAGTAATAGTCCACGAAAGGGACAGAATCGACAAAAACCGCGAGTGTTGATGACCGAAACATAAACGCACCAAGGGTTCGTCAATCGTGGAAATCCCTCCGGGACCCGAAACAGCGAGTAATAGTCCACAAAACGGGCCAGAATTGGCCAAAATTGTGAGTGTTGATGACCGACACATAAACGCACCCCCGGGGTTCGT
>NW_021309852.1:0-817 GCF_002162155.2 Triticum dicoccoides
AGAGATTGTGGAGGGGGTGGGCCGCTCGGGTGGATAAGGATAGAGCAGTGGGGCGTGGGGCGCGGGGAGCACGTGGGGATGTGTGGCTCAGATCCTGCCATGTCATCGATCCGTGTGGTCGATCCGTGTATTGTGTTTCTTCTTCGCCGTCTGCGGTTTTTAATACAGACGGCAAAGAGGGTTTGCCGTCTGCTTTTTTAATACAGACGGCAAAGTATGTGTTTACCGTCTGCTTTTTTAATACAGACGGCAAAGTATGCTCTTTGCCGTCTGTATTTGTTTTCGCAGACGGCAAAGTCTTTTTTTTCGTTAGATTTTCTTTGCCGTCTTCTGATGACGGCAAATCCACTCTTTGCCGTCTGCACGACAAAAGGCTGACGGCAAAGACGCCTCCTGACGGCAAATTAGCAGTTTCCTGTAGTGATACCCTCATCAAAACCATACATCTTGCAAAGTGCTTCCCAATTTCTGCAACCAAAATGGGTCACACTCTGAGCATTGTACAGCTTTACTTGAAAATCCACACCATGATGGGTACTTAGGATAATTTTTTTGGTTTCCATACTTTCATGGTCTTCAAAACCCATCCTCTCCAAGACATAGCGTCTTGCAAAGCATGGGATAAGATAGTCGAATTGGAAAAGATGAAAAATACACATTAAAATAGTTGAAGTCGTGCTTAATTATGAAATAAACTGTTGTCGTCGTTGCGTACTGTATGAACATCGAAGGTCTCGTCGAGCTTAATGATGAAGCGCCGATCTTCGTCCAGCTCAATGAACCTGTCGCACATACCTCGGTCGTCGTGGCACCAGTC
>NW_021309853.1:0-988 GCF_002162155.2 Triticum dicoccoides
TGAACTACTAGCGAGACCGAAGTCTCTCTGCAAAAACATAAATAGGCAAACGTGAGTACAAATGTACCCAGCAAGACTTACATCAGAACTATCTACATATGCATCATTATCAACAAAGGGGATGGTGGGGTTTAACTGCAGCAAGCCAGCTTGACTCGGTGGCTATCCTAAACTACGACTGCAAGCGACTCTTTTGAGGTGGCGCACACGAGTCCACATATTCACCATATCAATACACCACTATGGATCCGCTCCCGTCTCCCTACGAGAACGCCATCCATAGCACTCACGCTTATCTTGCGCATTTTAAAGTATCCACTTTCACTTGTCTATGAACTGATATAAGCAACCCAGAAGTCCTTTACCACGGACACGGCTATTCGAATAGATGATGTTAACCCTGCAGGGGTGTACTTCTTCATACATGTTTCCACCACTTAGCGTCTGCACACGACATGTGCTCGGCAGACTTCAAGCGAAAGCCGACATGGGTGTAGACCACGACCTACCTAAACACCTAAGTCTCTAGTCCAGGTTTATCGCCTATTCGGGTTCCATCCATGAGGAGATCCAGCCGAAGTTTCGCTCACAGCCCCAAACGATGTGAACAGGGTTCCGTGACACCAAACGGGCGCCCGGTATACCCGGCCACGTGCCTACCGCATCACAGCCCACCCCTACGGTCAGCGCTGTCCACGGCCTCCAGCATACTACAAACACCAGAAACTACTTGCAACTCCTGGACAGAGGACAAGGGTGAATAAGAAGTCGAGCGGGGTCATATTTCAGGGCCCAATGTATGGTAGTAGCTGAATCATGGATCACAAACACAGAACTCAGTTCCTAAGGACGGCTTCAATGAGACAACCCACCATGTACTCCTACATGGCCTCTCACCGACACCTTTTACCAAATCGTGTTCACACACTTAGCTCACACACAGTAGGACATGTTCACCCGCCTCTGATTCATCCCCGATGAATCAGAC
>NW_021309854.1:0-1166 GCF_002162155.2 Triticum dicoccoides
GAACCCATGGAACGCAGCCCGTCTCTGAAGATTCTACGCCTAACGCCGGACTCAGAGTTCGTCTCACTCCTCCGTCCACCTTTTTACATTTTCACTGTCTCTTGTCCCCCTCCTTCTTCCCACTTTTTTTTCCAATACCTTGGATAGGCTAATTTGCGCATTGTTCGCACACACTTGATGTGCTCCTAGCACTCATTATACCTGGGGGCTTCTTTAACAGAAGCTTAATTATACGGGCTTCATGCCCAACACATGTGTCATACTTCCGCATGTACCTTTTATTCACCATTATATGCATCGATATGACTTAAGTTTTGGCCAAGCTTGGTTGCCTGGCTCCTGTGCTTACCCCTACGTTCCCGATTGTTTGGCTAGGAGGTAAAGGGAGCACCTCTGCGATTGTTACTGCTGGGTCAGCCGGATGTGTACCTCAGACTGGGTGAAGCCGAAAGCTAGCGTTCTTAAGAGAATATTCGGTCGGTGACTTGAAATATGATTTATTACTTACTTATTTATTTGCCCCCAGATGCTTTTTCTGCTAGTTTCACAGTCCGGACATGCACTTTAGGGCATGCCTCCCAGGGAAAGGAACCCTTAACGGAACTATTCTCCCTGGAAGATGTTTCTTACTAACCATGTAATATAACATAGCTAGTTGGGCACTTGTCTGATAAAGCAATTATGACCCCGACGCCTTGTCTCCACGCATGCCCTGGTTCTTCTATAACCGTAAGGGTATTCGGACACACTTCGGACTGTTGGGTCCCGAGGTTGAAGCGAAAAGGTCCGCAAAGACAAACGATCTACAATCCGGCTAGAAGGCATTTTACATGTAATTTCAAATTACATTGTCAAACTGACTGATTGTACTCCTCTTCAATCCCATCTAACAGGCTGTCTAATTTACAGTCCTGTTGGGAATATTTCGCGGCCAGTTCTACTTGGCCGTACATCAAGCTCACAGGGATCTCCTTCCCATCAGGCCCCGCAGGTCCGACCTCGGCCATGTGGTTTGGGTCAGCCTTCGGGTACCGCGTCTTCACCATGGCCCAGGCCTCCCTGGCGCCCTGACGGCAGGCCGATATCTTCCACAGACGGAGGCGTCACTGTGCTCCCTAAAGCTTCTCAGCAAGCCCTCCAAGGCCCTTGGGTAGGGAGACGGATGG
>NW_021309855.1:0-1339 GCF_002162155.2 Triticum dicoccoides
AACCCACCATGTACTCCTACATGGCCTTTCATCGATACCTTTACCAAATCGTGTTCACCACACCACTCTCATTACCGACATAATCATTTCACTCCAGCCCATCACCCAGATGAACCAGACCTGACACGACTCTAAGCATAGCAGGCATAGCAAGGTAGGAACAACACATACATATGGCTCAAGCAACTCCTACACATGCTAGTGGGTTTCATCTAGTTACTGTGGCAATGACAGGTCATGCAGAGGAAATGGGTTCAACTACCGTAGCACACAGCAGTTTGAATCGCGTTGTCTTAATGCAGTAAAAGAGAGCAGGAGCGAGAACATGGGATTGTATCGATATGATCAAATGGTTGGTTGCTTGCCTGATGGTTCGATGCACGGATACGGTTCTTCGTTAGGGTAATCACGGTACTCCTCGGGGACAGAACCTGTCGCAAGGGCATCGATACACAAGCATTACCAAACAATGTGCAACAATATGATGCATGCATGAAACATGGCAATATGAGTGTATTGGGCTAATGCAACTAAAGCCAGAAGGGTTTGAACAAATTTGAATCAAAGATTCAAATTTCAAATTCAAATATGGCCTTTTAAAGTGCTTTTCCTTGTTCTGCTTAAAACATCAATTTAACTTGTTTGATCATGCATGAAAATAGTACAGATGGATAGATTGGATTTTTCTGATCATTTTTCATATATAATTTGTCCAATTTGGAGTTACAGAATAAAAGTTATGAATTTTCGAAGTTTAAATAATATTCTGGAATTTCCTGATTTAATTTAAATCCAGAAAATCAATTACTGCGTCAGCCTGACGTCAGTGTGACGTCAGCAGGTCAACGGAACTGGTCCAGGTCAAACCTGACAGTGGGTCCCGCATGTCAGGGTGATTATTTTAATTAAAACTTAATTAAAACTACTCCTGTTTAAGTAACAGGGCTGGGCCCCACCTGTCATTGACTCAGGGGGGTCAACCAGGGCCCACCCGTGGTCAAAGTTAATGTCGGCTGCCGGCGTTTAGTCGCCGGCGAGCCCGACGCGGCGGCGGAAGTGGTTTTGGTCATTTCGGCCACCAAACGGACCGCGGAGACCACCGGAGTGGAGCTGAGGCCAACCCGCAGCTCTTGGCGGAGCCCGTTGGGGTCGGGGTGGCCGGAGTCGACGGCGGCGAGCTCGGCTGCGGCCGCCGGGGTTCGGTCGTGCACGGGAACGGTGCTGGAGCTCGAAGTCGAGCAAAGCGAGGCGCTAGGGATGCTCTACGGGGTCTTGCGAACTCGTTGGACTCGCCGGGGTGACCAAATGGTCACCGGAGCTGCGTCGACGGCGAGCTCGG
>NW_021309856.1:0-925 GCF_002162155.2 Triticum dicoccoides
CTTGGGTTTCTTCACTAGAGCAGCAGCTGATTTGCCGTTTCATGAAGTATCCCTTCTTGCCCTTGCCCTTCTTGAAACTAGTGGTTTCACCAACCATCAACAATTGATGCTCCTTCTTGATTTCTACTTTCGCGGTGTCAAACATCGCGAATACCTCAAGGATCATCATATCTATCCCTGATATGTTATAGTTCATCACGAAGCTCTAACAGCTTGGTGGCAATGACTTTGGAGAACCATCACTGTCTTATCTGGAAGATCAACTCCCACTTGATTCAAATGATTGTTGTACTCAGACAATCTGAGCACAAGCTCAACAATTGAGCTTTTCTCCTTAGTTTGCAGGTTAAGAAAGTCATCGGAGGTCTTATACCTCTTGACATGGGCACGAGCCTGAAATCCCAATTTCAGCCCTCAAAACATCTCATATGTTTCGCGACGTTTCAAAAAATGTCTTTGGTGCCTCAACTCTAAACCGTTTAACTGAACTATCACGTAGTTATCAAAACGTGTATGCCAGATGTTCGCAACAACCACAGACAACGTTCGAGGTTCAGCACACTGAGCGGTGCATTAAGGACATAAGCCTTCTATGAAGCAATGAGGACAATCCTCAGTTTACGGACCTAGTCCGCATAATTGCTACTATCAACTTTCAACTAATTTTTCTCTAGGAACATATCTAAACAGTAGAACTATAGCGTGAGCTACGACATAATTTGCAAAAACCTTTTGACTATGTTCAGGATAATTAAGTTCATCTTATGAACTCCCACTTAGATAGACATCCCTCTAGTCATCTAAGTGATTACATGATCCGAGTCAAACTAGGCCGTGTCCGATCATCACGTGAGACGGACTAGTCATCATCGGTGAACATCTTCATGTTGATCGTATCTTCTATACGACTCATGTTCGACCTTTC
>NW_021309857.1:0-2021 GCF_002162155.2 Triticum dicoccoides
GAGAGCCACCGTGGCTACCGGCCACCCCACGCCTCACCGACGCCCCAGGAAGCTCCGCCCTGACCCCCTCTTCCTCCCCACCGATCCACGGCCCTCCGGAAGCCCTGCAGCGTCGCCCTCAAGCTCGCCCCCAACCTTCGGCCGCCGGCGAACTTTCGAGGATTCGCGAGCTCCAGCCCCTCCCCGGCCTCGCCGTTGCCTCCACCAGATCCGCTGTGAGCTACTCTTCCATTCCCCCTCCTCCTCGCGCTCGTTCCCGTACTCTAGCCGCCCTAACCACCTTGCCGAGCGCTCCTCGCCGCCGGCCATGGCACCGCCGTGGCCACAGGTGTCTTAGCTCGCGTCTGAGCACGCCCTCGGGCTCGAGATGTTCCCAGGAGCCGAAAACTCCCATCGGTTCGTCCGTAGCCGCACCATAGCATCGTCTTAGGCGATGCCCGAGCTCCGGTCGCCGCCTCGCTCGCCGTAGTTGCTGCTACCGGCCACCCCAGCCGCGGCCATAGCCACCGCTGGATGCGCCGCGTCGCGGACGTTCCAATGAGCCAAACCGCGCGCCAAACCATCGTCCCTAGCTCGAATCCGAGCCGCGCCGCCGTGCGGAATGGTCGCCGCCGGCGATACTCCGGCGACTGCCGACGTGGCACGCTTAATTAGCGCTAATGACGCCCTAATCAACCCCCTAGGCCACTGACTGTGGGCCCCACCCCTGGTCAAACCTCAGTTAGCGCTGGGTTTGACCGGGATTAGCTCCTGTGTCACTGACGTGTGGTCCCCACACGTCAGGTTTGACCTGGGGCGCCCAGTTGACCTGCTGACATCAGCATGACCTAGTGCTGACACAATAAATCATTTTCTGGATTATTTTTATTCAGAAAATTCCAGAAAATTGTTTAAACTTCTAAAATTCATAGAAATTCAACCGTACCTCCAAATGAGATAAATTATATATGAAAAATTATCAGAAAAATTCAAGGAATCCATCTGTACCATTTTCATGATTGTTTGAACAATGTTTGTCCTCTGTTTTGGACAAAACAAATTAAGGGCATTTAAATAATCATATATGGAGTTTGAATTTGAATCTTGTATTCAAACCAACTTCATTTAAATCATAGCTAGTTGCATTAGCTCAAATCACATCATATTGCCATGTCACATTCATGCATCGTATTGTCGCATTGCATTGATTGTGTTCTTCCTTGTTTGCCGGTAATTGTCCCCTCTCGATAGACGTGTACCGGCGATGTGATCGATGACACCGATGAAGAGCTATATTATCTTCAGAAGTGCCAGGCAAGCAAAACCCCCTTGTTCATTTCGATAAAATCCCACTCTCTCGCTCCTGCTCTCTTTTACTGCATTAGGACAACAACGACATATTTGTTACTTGCTGCGGTAGCTGAACCCCTTTATCCTTTGCATGACCTGTCATTGTCACAGTAAATAGATGAAACCCACTAGCATGAGTAGGAGTTGTTTGAGCCCTGATGTGCCTACTCATTCATGCTTGTTTGTCATGCCTGCTACTGCTTAGAGTTGAGTCAGGTCTGATTCATCGGGGATGAATCAGAGGCGTGTGAACATGTCCTACTGTGTGTGAGCTAAGTGTGTGAACACGATTTGGTAAAGGTAGCGGTGAGAGGCCATGTAGGAGTACATGGTGGGTTGTCTCATTGCAGCCGTCTTCAGGAACTGAGTTCTGTGTTTGTGATCCATGACCAGTTACTACCACACATTGGGTTTCGGTAACTCGACCCCTCTCGACTTATTAATCAACATGATCTCTGTCCAGGAGTTGCAACTAGTTTCTGGTGTTTGTAGGTAGTGTTAGTAGTCTACCAAGTGGCACCCGGTACAGGTGGGCTTGGGACAGACTAGGCACAGTGGCACGGTGTACCAAGTGGCACCCGGATGGTGGGCTTGGGAACCCTGCTCACATCATTTGGGGCCGTGAGCGACACCCCGGCCGGATCTCCTTGCGGATGGAACCCGAATAGGCGATAAACCTGGACTAGAGACTT
>NW_021309858.1:0-1196 GCF_002162155.2 Triticum dicoccoides
TGAAAGCGGACGGTGATACGGAGCACTCGATCTTGGCGCTTGAGACGAGGACTTGTTCTGAAAGCCTGGGTTGGGTGGGTGGGAGAAACCACTGCCACCTTTGCTCTTCTGCTGATACGGCTGACGAAACGGAGGAGGAGGAAGCCAATACTTCTGCTGCTTGACCACTTGAGTAGAGGAAGAAGGAGTAACATCTCTGGCACGCTTCCTGGAAGCATCACATCTCATCTGAGTAGCTTCTTGCTTCAGTGCCATGTTGTAGAACTCATCGTATCTCAACGGCTCAAAGAGGACAAGAGCGAGCTGAATTTCCTCACGAAGACCACCCCTGAACTGATAGATCATGCTCTTCTCATCAGGAACATCCTGCTTGGCAAAACGGGCGAGCTTCTGGAACAGCTTGTTGTAGTCATAGACAGACAAAGAGCCTTGCTTCAGATTGCGGAATTCCTGACGCTTACTCTCAACCACACTTTGAGGGATGTGATGAGCGCGGAAATCTTGACGGAAATCGTCCCAAGTGATAACACGTCCACCTCTAGAATCCTTGTACTGCTGGAACCACTCTGTAGCCTGATCTTTGAGCTGGAAAGAAGCGAACTTGACGAAATCTTCAGGCCTGACGTTGCTGTATTCAAAATGCTTGCCCAGATCCACTAGCCAATCGTCAGCATCGGTAGCCTCAACACAACCGTTGAACGTCTTTGGGCCATTAGCAAGGAACTGGTTCAGTGTAGCAAAGTGGTGCTGATTATGGCCTTGATTCCCTTGACTGCCTTGATTGCGCTCTTGGAGGATTTGCATGATCAACTGTGTATTTGCATTGGTTGCGGCCATCACAGCTTGCCATGCTTCCGGAGGAGGCGGGGGCGGAGGCGGATCAGGATTCGGAGTCGTGCGCGTTGGAGGAGCCATCCTGAACAGGTTGACCACCATTAGCACATTGATAGACAACAATATAGAAGCTGAATCCAACGGAATGAAAATTGCAACATATAGTCTTCACATCCGAACAAAATGAACGAATGCATTCCTCTTCAAATGGTCACATATCCATAAATTGAGAAGCCACGAAGAATTAAGGAAGAGAAATAATTCAACAAGGTACGGATCAAGAACGAATAATCGGTAAGAAATCCCAATCTCAAACCAATATCCGTGGGAGAAGAACTAGAGCTACTAGAATTCCCACCTAT
>NW_021309859.1:0-1054 GCF_002162155.2 Triticum dicoccoides
TGATTCTTTTTTTGTTGGAAACTAGATTTCGTGCACTTTCCAACCCAATTGGAATCACCTTCAAATTCGTCCGGAGCGTTGAGTTGTGGACGAAACAATCTGATGCTGCAGCAGAATCCGAGTCAAACTACAAGTCCAAAGGTGTTACATCACCTCCACTTGGGCCCATTGGCCTTGTACGACCTAGATTTAGTTTTAGGCTGCCTTGGGACGTCCTCCCACCTCCTTGGACGCCACCCCTTGCTCCTATATAAGTAGATCTATCTAGTAGCTTTTCCTTGGGATTTGTTTAGTTAAAAGTTAGCCATTGCAACTTCGTGTACTTCGTTTGTGTCCAACGACCAGACCAAGACCGCTTACGGATCCCCACCTTTATCAATACTTCATATATATTCGCAATATTCAGATTGCTTTTATCATATTCTTGCTCGTTCTTCGATTGCTTGCAGGAATAGACCTTCGTGGTCAGGTTGATCGTGCTCCGGCGTGGTCAATAACCTCAGGAGATTGGTTTAGCGATTGCTAAGGCGCAACGTCGTGCACGTTTGTAGTCGGATCGTCAAAGTCGTCTCCACCAAATCGGTAGTATCATCTCATCGAAAGATCGGGACACCCCGCCTCTATCACTAAATTACGAGGTACTTTCGTTTCTTGGTAATGATTCTAATGTTCATGAGAATATGATGCTGCCTAAATTGGATACATTTGTTTTGCTTACAAATGAAGGGCCTAGCTTGAAGAAGGATGAACATTGGAGCAAGAACAAGCATGGAGATGATGGCATGCGCAAGGGGAACAAGAACGGAGTTACAAGTGATGATTTCAGGACTTTGAAGCCACCATAATGGGTGCATGAAGCCTTGGACGAAATATACAAGATGCCACTTCATAAATTTCGTCCCGAGGCTATTTTAGGTGCTGCGTCACCTTATTATTGGGCCAGGCCCATGTAATTTCGAAATACATAAGTATAGGCTATTTTTAGAGTCCGTATGTGTGGGGAAACAAGAGATAGGGTTGATTTCGGACCCCTCCACCAAGGGCCACGAAATTC
>NW_021309860.1:0-868 GCF_002162155.2 Triticum dicoccoides
TTAAAAAAATATAAAACCTTGAAAACCTAGCCTAGTTTGTGCAATAGGTCATGTGTGCCCAAATAGAGGTGATTTGGAAGTGGTCGAAAAAATCACCGCATTCCGGAGGGGCCATTTGGTCACTTAAGCCAGTTTTTGAACATAGGTGATTTTTTCCACCACCTCCAAATCACCCACATTTTATTGTACATGGTGGACCACATGTGCCAAACATGGCTATCAAATAAAATTTGGAAAATGAATATTTTACAAGGCCCCCTTGAGGTATAGACCGATGTTTTGAGCAGCCAGTCTAGAGAGCAGTATCAATTCAAAAAAAATTAAAAAAATATAAAACCTTGAAAACCTAGCCTAGCTTGTGCAATAGGTCATGTGTGCCAAAATAGAGGTGATTTGGAGGTGGTCGAAAAAATCACCGCATTCCGGAGGGGCCATTCGGTCTAACTTAAGCCAGTTTTTGAACATAGGTGATTTTTTCCACCACCTCCAAATCACCCAAATTTTCTTGTACATGGTGGCCCACATGTGCCAAACATGGTTATCAAATAAAATTTGGAAAAAGAATATTTTACAAGGTCCCCTTGAGGTATAGACCGATGTTTTGAGCAGCCAGTCTAGAGGGCAGTACCAATTCAAAAAAAATTAAAAAATATAAAACCTTGAAAACCTAGACTAGTTTGTGCAATAGGTCATGTGTGCCAAAATAGAGGTGATTTGGAGGTGGTCAAAAAAATCACCGCATTCCGGAGGGGCCATTTGAACATAGGTGATTTTTTCCACCACCTCCAAATCACCCACATTTTCTTGTACATGGTGGCCCACATGTGCCAAACATGGATATCAAATAAAATTTTGAAAAAGAATATTT
>NW_021309861.1:0-942 GCF_002162155.2 Triticum dicoccoides
ATAAGGATAAAAATATTACTTTGCTTCCTATGACTCCTGATTCCATTTTGAAAGATGATATTAATAGAGCTAATAAAGCACAACAGGAGAAGAATAAGAGTGAAAATCAGATTGTGGCAAAAGAATTTGAGCAACAAATGAAGCCTAATAATAAACCATCTAGTGTTGCTTCTGAAATTAAATTGAAAAGTGCATGTTTATTTGCCACCAAATCTGATATTGATGAGCTAGATTTCAGCAAATCTGTTTGCTATGCTTTTGTGTGCAAAGAGGCATTATTTTCATTCGAGGACGTGCCTTCCTCTTTGCCTCCTGCTGTCACTAACATTTTGCAGGAGTTCGCTGACGTTTTTCCACAAGACGTGCCATCGGGATTACCGCCTATTCGAGGGATTGAGCATCAGATTGACTTAATTCCCGGTGCTTCACTGCCAAACCGTGCACCATACTGTACCAATCCAGAGGAGACGAAGGAGATTATGCGTCAAGTACAAGAGCTTCTCGACAAAGGTTATATACGTGAATCCCTTAGTCCTTGTGCTGTTCCTATTATTCTAGTGCCGAAAAAGGATGGTACATCACGTATGTGTGTTGATTGTAGAGGCATTAATAATATTACTATTCGTTATCGTCATCCTATTCCTAGGCTAGATGATATGCTTGATGAATTGAGTGGCTCTACAATATTCTCCAAAGTTGATTTGCGCAGTGGCTACCATCAAATTCGTATGAAATTGGGAGATGAATGGAAAACAGCATTTAAAACTAAGTTTGGATTATATGAGTGGTTAGTCATGCCTTTTGGGTTAACTAATGCACCTAGTACTTTCATGAGATTAATGAACGAAGTTTTACGTGCTTTCATTGGACGATTTGTGGTAGTTTACTTTGATGACATATTGATTTATAGCAGATCTTTGGAAGAACATTTGGAACATTTAC
>NW_021309862.1:0-955 GCF_002162155.2 Triticum dicoccoides
CATGATGCCGTTCGAAAGGATGAATGGTGTCATCAAAGGATACGTTCGCAACATGTCACGTCCAGAAGGAAGCATAGCCAGGGGCTTTCTGACCGAAGAGTGCATCTCCTACTGCACGAATTATCTAGGCATCGAGAACCCCGTTGGTCTGCCTGTCAACAGGCACCTCGGCAGGCTCGCTGGATGGGGTCACCGTGAGGGTCGCCGCGAAATGCATGTCGACTTCGAGGGTCGACTCACCGACTTTGAAAGAGCAAACCTAGTCGCGCTACAACACATAGACGTGGTCGATCCTTGGGTGGTAGAGCACAAAACCTTTATTAAGAAGACGTACAATGACCGAGGCCAACAGAGGACGGACGGAGATATACTCAAAGAGCACAACTCATGTTTCATGCGTTGGTTCAAGCAGAAGCCTCTGTCGTACCCTTTACATGAGGATTCTTCCACGGAAGAACAACTCATATTCGCCTTGTCACAGGGCGCCGAGCACAACCTGATGACCTATGAGGTGTACGATATCAACGGCTACACATTCTACACCGAGGCCAAGGACATGAAGAGCGATGGTTATCAGAACTCCGGGGTAACGATGGAATCCTACACCGGTAACGACAAGGACAGATACTACGGAAGGATCGAGGAGATCTGGGAGCTGAGCTACGCTGGAGAGAAGGTCCCGATGTTCCGTGTTAGATGGGCCAAGAACGTCATAAAAGAAGACCGGTATTTCACCACCATGGTTATACCCGAAGCCAAATCCAAGACCGCGGGCGCAAACGTCACCGCGAAAAATGAGCCATGGGTACTGGCTTCCCAAGTGGACCAATGCTTCTTCATTACCGACCCGCCAAAGCCCAGTCGTGTTGTCGTGAGGAGAGGCAAAAGGAAGATCATCGGAATGGATGGAGTAGCCAATGAGCAAGACTTCGACAAGTACGGCGACCCGAGGATC
>NW_021309863.1:0-937 GCF_002162155.2 Triticum dicoccoides
ATGTTTTTCTCGATTTCTACCTTCGTCAATTTCCGCATTACGAAGAGCTTGGGAATCGTTTCCGTTATCCCTTGCATATCATAGTTCATCACGAAGTTCTACTAACTTGGTGATGGTGACTAGAGAATTCTGTCAATCACTATCTTATCTGGAAGATTAACTCCCACTTGATTCAAGCGATTGTAGTACTCAGACAATCTGGGCACATGCTCACTAGTTGAGCGATTCTCCTCCATCTTTTAGCTATAGAACTTGTTGGAGACTTCATATCTCTCAACTCGGGTATTTGCTTGAAATATTAACTTCAACTCCTGGAACATCTCATATGCTCCATGATGTTCAAAACGTCTTTGAAGGCCCGATTCTAAGCCATTAAGCATGGTGCACTAAACTATCAAGTAGTCATCATATTGAGCTAGCCAAACATTCATAACATCTGCATCTGCTCCTGCAATAGGTCCATCACCTAGCGGTGCATCAAGGACATAATTCTTTTGTGCAGCAATGAGGATAAACCTCAGATCACGGATCCAATCCGCATCATTGCTACTAACATCTTTCAACACAATTTTCTCTAGGAACATATAAACACAGGGAAGCAACAACGCGAGCTATTGATCTACAACATAATTTGCAAAATACTACCAGGACTAAGTTCATGATAAATTTAAGTTCAATTAATCATATTACTTAAGAACTCCCACTTAGATACACATCCCTCTAATCCTCTAAGTGATTACGTGATCCAAATCAACTAAACCATGTCCGATCATCACGTGAGATGGAGTAGTTTCATTGGTGAACATCACTATGTTGATCATATCTACTATATGATTCACGCTCGACCTTTCGGTCTCCGTGTTCTGAGGCCATATCTGTATATGCTTGGCTCGTCAAGTATAACCTGAGTATTCCGCGTGTGCAACTGTTTTGCACC
>NW_021309864.1:0-1430 GCF_002162155.2 Triticum dicoccoides
TTAAAGCATGAACATTTTTTGAATCTTGAGAACAAATTTTGAAACAGAGAACAAATTTGGAAGCATGAACAATGTATTAAAGCACGAACATTTTTTGAACATAAATATTTTAAAACATAAACATTTTTTGAACTGGTGAACAAATCTTGAAAAAATAGGAACATTTTCTAAATTCCGAACATTTTTTGAATTTAGAGAACAAAATTTTAAAATTGAGAACAAAATTAAAACATAAATATTTTCTAAAAGTACGAACATTTTTTGAATTTGGAGAACAAATTTTGAAACGAAGAACAAATTTGGACAATTTCTTAAAGCATGAACATTTTTTGAATCTTGAGAACAAATTTTGAAACAGAGAACAAATTTGGAAGCATGAACAATGTATTAAAGCATGGACATTTTTTGAATATTTAGAACAAATTTTCGAACAGAGAACAAATTTGAAAATACCAAACAAATTTGGAAGCGCGACCATTTTTTGAACAATTTTTGAGAAATGCATACAGTTTTTGAATTTATGAAAAAAAATTGAAAACACGAATTGTTTTCAAATTCTGAACATTTTTGTAAAAGCGCGAACATTTTCCAAAAAATGCGAACATTTTTTGAAAAAGAAAATATAAACTTGAAAAAAAACGAAACAGAAATAGAAAAAGAAAAAAAACCGGTTCAGGAACCTTCTAGAAGGTTCCCAAAACCGGAAAAAACCAGCTGGAAACCTCTAGAATGTTCCCAAAACCGGGAGCGCTGGAACCGTTCAACGGGCCGGCCCGTTGCGTTGCTGCTCGGTCGCTCGCCTGTGCGAAGCGCCGGCAGTTTGACGCAAGGAGCAGCATATAGGATTTTCCCTATGGGGGTGCACATGTTGCACCCCCTTGGGCTCTGGCCTGGGTATATTAATACCAACTTGGCGCTTGAAAATGTCATCACGCCCAAATCCAATCCCCTCATCACCTCGAGCTACTTTTTCAAATGGTTGGGTGCTGCAGATCGACTGCGCCGAGGAGGACGGCATCGTGGTGTTCCAGGGTGGCAGCAGGGTGAAGGCAGACTCCATCGTGCACTACACTGGGTACCTGCATATTGTATAAAATTAGTTACTCCCTCCGTTTCATAATGTAGTGCCTATAGATTTTTGCAAAAGTCAAACAATACAAACTTTGACCATATTTATAGAGAAAAGTAGGTACATCTAGAATACCAAATGGACATCATTGGATACATCACGAGTTATATTTTCAGAATGTATATGTTTGATATTGTAGATGTAGACAGTTTTCTCTATACACTTGGTCAAATTTGGCAAAGTTTGACTTTCACAAAAATCTATAGGCACTACATTGTGGAATGAAAGGAGTACCAAATTATGCTTGTAGTGGAGATCGATGTTAACCGATGGAGATGTGCTCGTCGTAGGTACAAGTACA
>NW_021309865.1:0-4111 GCF_002162155.2 Triticum dicoccoides
GGGAATCCTACTCCCGGTGGGAGTAGGACTCCTCCTGGCGCGCCCTCCTCCTGGCCGGCCGCACCCCCCTTCGATCCTTTATATACGGGGGCAAGGGGCACCCCTAGACACACAAGTTGATCTGGGTGATCATATTCTTAACCGTGTGTGGTGCCCCCTTCCACCATAGTACTCAATAATATTGTAGCGGTGCTTAGGCGAAGCCCTGCGACGGTAGTACATCAAGATCGTCACCACGCCATCGTGCTGACGGAACTCTTCCCCGACACTTTGTTGGATCGGAGTCCGGGGATCGTCATCGACCTGAACGTGTGCTAGAACTCGGAGGTGCCGTAGTTTCGGTGCTTGATCGGTCGGGCCGTGAAGACGTACGACTACATCAACCGCGTTGTGCTAACGCTTCCGCTGTCGGTCTACAAGGGTACGTAGATCACACTCTCCCCTCTCGTTGCTATGCATCACCATGATCTTGTGTGTGCGTAGGAATTTTTTTGAAATTACCATGTTCCCCAACAGTGGCATCCGAGCCTAGGTTTTATGTGTTGATGTTATATGCACGAGTAGAACACAAGTGAGTTGTGGGCGATATAAGTCATACTTCTTACCAGCATGTCATACTTTGGTTCGGCGGTATTGTTGGACGAAGCGGCCCAGACCGACATTACGCGTACGCTTACGCGAGACCGGTTCTCCCGACGTGCTTTGCACAAAAGTGGCTAGCGGGTGACAATTTCTCCAACTTTAGTTGAACCAAGTGTGGCTACGCCTGGTCCTTGCGAAGGTTAAAACAGCACCAACTTGACAAACTATCATTGTGGTTTTGATGCGTAGGTAAGATTGGTTCTTGCTTAAGCGCGTAGCACCCACGTAAAACTTGCAACAACAAAGTAGAGGACGTCTAACTTGTTTTTGCAGGGCATGTTGTGATGTGATATGGTCAAGACATGATGCTAAATTTTATTGTATGAGATGATCATGTTTTGTAACCGAATTATCGGCAACTGGCAGGAGCCATATGGTTGTCGCTTTATTGTATGCAATGCAATCGCGCTGTAATGCTTTACTTTATCACTAAGCGGTAGCGATAGTCGTGGAAGCATAAGATTGGCGAGACGACAACGATGCTACGATGGAGATCAAGGTGTCGCGCCGGTGACGATGGCAATCACGATGGTGCTTCGAAGATGGAGATCACAAGCACAAGATGATGATGGCCATATCATATCACTTATATTGATTGCATGTGATGTTTATCTTTTATGCATCTTATCTTGCTTTGATTAACGGTAGCATTATAAGATGATCTCTCACTAATTATCAAGAAGTGTTCTCCCTGAGTATGCACCGTTGTGAAAGTTCTTCGTGCTGAGACACCACGTGATGATCGGGTGTGATAGGCTCTATGTTCAAATACAATGGGTGCAAAACAGTTGCACACACAGAATACTCAGGTTATACTTGACGAGCCAAGCATATACAGATATGGCCTCGGAACACGGAGACCAAAAGGTCGAGCGTGAATCATATAGTAGATATGATCAACATAGTGATGTTCACCAATGAAACTACTCCATCTCACGTGATGATCGGACATGGTTTAGTTGATTTGGATCACGTAATCACTTAGAGGATTAGAGGGATGTCTATCTAAGTGGGAGTTCTTTAAGTAATATGATTAATTGAACCTAAATTTATCATGAACTTAGTACCTGATAGTATCTTGCTTATGTATGTTTGATTGTAGATAGATGGCCCGTGCTGTTGTTCCGTTGAATTTTAATGCATTCCTTGAGAAAGAAAAGTTGAAAGATGATGGTAGCAATTACACGGACTGGGTCCGTAACTTGAGGATTATCCTCATTGCTGCACAGAAGAATTGCGTCCTGAAAGCACCGCTGGGTGCCAGGCCTGCTGCTGGAGCAACACCAGATGTTATGAACGTCTGGTAGAGCAAAGCTGATGACTACTCGATAGTTCAGTGTGCCATGCTTTACGGCTTAGAATCGGGACTTCAACGACATTTTGAACGTCATGGAGCATATGAGATGTTCCAGGAGTTGAAGTTAATATTTCAAGCAAATGCCCGGATTGAGAGATATGAAGTCTCCAATAAATTCTATAGCTGCAAGATGGAGGAGAACAATTCTGTCAGTGAGCATATACTCAAAATGTCTGGGTATAATAATCACTTGATTCAATTGGGAGTTAATCTTCCAGATGATTGCGTCATTGGCAGAATTCTCCAATCACTGCCACCAAGCTACAAGAGCTTCGTGATGAACTATAGTATGCAAGGGATGAATAAGACTATTCCCGAGCTCTTCGCAATGCTGAAAGCTGCGGAGGTAGAAATCAAGAAGAAGCATCAAGTGTTGATGGTCAACAAGACCACTAGTTTCAAGAAAAAGGGCAAAGGGAAGAAGAAGGGGAACTTCAAAAGGAACAGCAATCAAGTTGCTACTCAAGAGAAGAAACCCAAATCTGGACCTAAGCCTGAAACTGAGTGCTTCTACTGCAAGCATACTGGTCACTGGAAGCGGAACTGCCCCAAGTATTTGGCGGATAAGAAGGATGTCAAGGTGAACAAAGGTATATGTGATATACATGTTATTGATGTGTACCTTACTAATGCTCGTAGTAGCACCTAGGTATTTGATACTGGTTCTGTTGCTAATATTTGCAACTCGAAATAGGGACTACGGATTAAGTGAAGATTGGCTAAGGATGAGGTAACGATGCGCATGGGAAACGGTTCCAAAGTCGATGTGATCGCAGTCGGCACGCTACCTCTACATCTACCTTCGGGATTAGTATTAGACCTAAATAATTGTTATTTGGTGCCAGCGTTAAGCATGAACATTATATCTGGATCTTGTTTGATGCGAGACGGTTATTCATTTAAATAGAGAATAATGGTTGTTCTATTTACATGAGTAATATCTTTTATGGTCATGCACCCTTAAGGAGTGGTCTATTCTTATTAAATCTCGATAGTAGTGACACACATATTCATAGTGTTGAAGCCAAAAGATGCAGAGTTGATAATGATAGTGCAACTTATTTGTGGCACTGCCGTTTGGGTCATATCGGTATAAAGCGCATGAAGAAACTCCATACTGATGGGCTTTTGGAACCACTTGATTATGAATCACTTGGTACTTGCAAACCGTGCCTTATGGGTAAGATGACAAAAACACCATTCTCCGGTTCTATGGAGAGAGCAACAGATTTGTTGGAAATCATACATACAGATGTATGTGGTCCAATGAATATTGAGGCTCGTGGCGGATATCGTTATTTTCTCACCTTCACAGATGACTTAAGCAGATATGGGTATATCTACTTAATGAAACACAAGTCTGAAACGTTTGAAAAGTTCAAAGAATTTCAGAGTGAAGTTGAAAATCATCGTAACAAGAAAATAAAATTCCTATGATCTGATCGTGGAGGAGAATATTTGAGTTACGAGTTTGGTGTACATTTGAAACAATGTGGAATAGTTTCACAACTCACGCCACCCGGAACACCACAGCGTAATGGTGTGTCCGAATGTCGTAATCGTACTTTACTAGATATGGTGCGATCTATGATGTCTCTTACTGATTTACCGCTTTCGTTTTGGGGATACGCTCTAGAGACGGCTGCATTCACGTTAAATAGGGCACCATCAAAATCCGTTGAGACGACGCCTTATGAACTGTGGTTTGGCAAGAAACCAAAGTTGTCGTTTCTGAAAGTTTGGGGTTGCGATGCTTATGTGAAAAAGCTTCAACCTGATAAGCTCGAACCCAAATCGGAGAAATGTGTCTTCATAGGATATCCAAAGGAAACTATTGGATACACCTTCTATCACAGATCCGAAGGCAAGACTTTTGTTGCTAAATTCGGAAACTTTCTGGAGAAGGAGTTTCTCTCGAAAGAAGTGAGTGGGAGGAAAGTAGAACTTGACGAGGTAACTGTACCTACTCCCTTATTGGAAAGTAGTACATCACAGAAACCTGTTTCTGCGACACCTACACCAATTAGTGAGGAAGCTAATGATAATGATCATGAAACTTCAGAACAAGATACTACTGAACCTCGTAGATCAACCAGAATGAGTTCCGCGCCA
>NW_021309866.1:0-1207 GCF_002162155.2 Triticum dicoccoides
ACCAAGAGCTGCGGCTCGTTCCCAGGAGCTCGTAGATGCTCTCCGCCTCCCGTTTGGTGGCCGTAACGTGCAAATGCACTTCCTCCGCCGCGCTCGGCCTCGCCGGCGGCTAAACGCCGGCGAGTTGACCGGGTTTGACCCCCCAGGGTCGCTGACCAGTGGGCCCGACCCCCCCCTAACCTTTTAATTAAATTAATTAACCCCTGTTAACCCCCCTGTCACTGACGTGTGGGTCCCACACGTCAGGTTTGACCGGACCAGCCCAGTTGACCGCTGACGTCGTGCTGACGTCATGCTGACGCAATTATATATTTTCTGGAATTAAAATAATTCAGAAAATCCAGAAAATGATTTAAACTTCAAAAATTCATAACAATTCAACCGTAGCTCAGATTTAAATAATTTATATATGAAAAATTATCAGAAAAATGCAATATTTCCATCTGTACTAGTTTCATGCATGAAAAACCAAGTTATACATGCTGAATATGGGAAAACACATTAGGGCATATATAAGAGACTTAATTTAGAAATGCATTTGGACCTTTGGTTCAAAAGGACTTCAAACCAAATGTTTACTAGATGCATTAGCTCAAACAGCATCACATCTACATGCCATGTTCATGCATCATATTGTTGCATATGATTGTGTTTTGATTGCCGGCACCGTTCCTTCTCGATAGGTCCTGCTCCGGAGACGTTCCAGAGTACCTGTCTGTGAAGCAGTGCCTCCCTTGTTGATTTACCAGGAAAGCAAACCCCCTTGTTCATTTCGATAAAACCCTACTCTCTCGCTCCTGCTCTCAGTTATTGCATTAGGACAACAACGATTCATCTGCTACTTTGTGCTGCGGTAGTTGAACCCATTCCTCTGCATGACCTGTCATTGCCACAGTAAATAGTTGAAACCCACTAGCATGTGTAGGAGTTGATTGAAGCCATTGTTGTGTTCCTACCATGCTATGCCTGCTATTGCTTAGAGTTGTGTCAGGTCTGATTCATTGGGAATGAATTGGAGTGTTACGATATGTTCTGATGCTGAGAGTGAAGTGTGTGAACACGATTTGGTAAAGGTAGCGGTGAGAGGCCATGTAGGAGTACATGGTGGGTTGTCTCACTGGAACCGTCCTTAAGCCCTGAGTTCTGTGTATGTTGTCCAATGACTCGATACTACCACACATTGGGCTCCGGGCGCTCCAAGCCCTCT
>NW_021309867.1:0-1229 GCF_002162155.2 Triticum dicoccoides
AGAGTGATGGGGTGGGTAGGAATGATGTGGATCCGGCAGCCTCCGGAGCTGCAAGGTAGGAGGAAGGGAGGGGGAGGGCCGGCGGTGAGGTGGATCAGAGGAGGAAGACAAAGCGGCGGCGGCGGCGGTTCGGGAGAAATAAGGGCGGGCGCTCTATTTCTCACGTGTCTCTTTCTCTCTCTCTCCTTTCCTCAGTTTTTTTTCTCAATTGTCACGATAGGGTAATGAGCTGCAACTCTACATAGCATATGTTGCATCGCTTATATGCGTATCTATGAAAATTTTGCAACGTATAGTCAAAACGTTGTAGAATTTGTGTTGCTTTATAGAGGGTATCCTTGTAGTGTTTAGAGGCGTAAAACGACAATTGTTCTCCAACATCAACTCTACTGAGTCTGCATTGATGTGATCCGACGAGTGCAAGATTGTTGAGACCTGGCGCACCCAATGGGTCGTCGACTCACCTTCTTCTTGGACACAGGCTACTAAATCCACAATTGACATGGGATGCTTACATGTATCCTTGAAATTATAGATGAACCGGGCTTTTAACTCAGCCCATGACCCAATGGAATTGGCAGGGAGCCACTTCAACCAAGTGCGGGCCGTTCCCTCCAACATCAGGGGGAAATATTTAGCACACATAGCATCGCTGACATCTAGCAATTCCATGGCCATCTCATAACTCTCAATCCATGCCTTGGGAGGTAAATCGGATGTATAGTTAGGCACCTTGCGAGGACCCTTGAAATCCTTGGGCAGACACTCATTACGTAAAGCCAGCACTAAACATGGCACACCCAAATTCCTGAAGATTACACCTGGCTCCACAGAAGTGGTTGGACGAACCGGAGTAGGTTGACGGGCTGCATACTCTGCCGCCAGCTCGGCCTCTCAACGTGCTCTACCTTGATCGACTATGTTCTGAGCGTCAGCACCACCGCCCGTCGGGTCATGTCCACGAGGCGGGTTATGGTTCCGCCCACTGCTTGACAAAGTCGGCTCATCGATATTCCTGTTGTAACTCCGGCTCCGGCTAGGGGTGGAATGAATCCTGTCATGACTGTAAGAATAAGCCTGCTGCTGTACAAGTGTTGTCTGAAGGAGCTCTCTAGCCCTTCATGTTTCAACTGCCGTCGGTGACTCGCCTTCAACCGGGAGAGCTGCCAATCGTGACGCCGCAGCGATCATGTTATCCAAAGGGTTAGAGTAATGACCCGGTGGCGTCG
>NW_021309868.1:0-1335 GCF_002162155.2 Triticum dicoccoides
TGATTAAATAGATACTTATGTACCTAGAAATGATTTTTGTAAAAAATAAATAGCAAACTATGAGGCACCTGCAGTTCTAATTTGACCCGCTTCCACCTGAATCGACGGAAATTTGACTTTTTCACGAGAGGTGGATCAAAACTTTTTACACCCAACCATTTTGTCAATTTTGCATTAAATATGTCCTAGTATTTTAGAAAATTGATTTGGTCCAGTTTTGCAACGATTATTTGGTAGTTCCTTCACAAAAAAACCTCCTTTCGGGCACTCGGAAAATGAAAAATGGTTTTTTCGTCCAAAGAAAATGCAAACTTCCTTAGGCAACATTGTTTGCCATTCCAATATGCACCCTTGTGCACAATATGAGATCATTTGAACAAACTATGCCATGAATGTGGCCATAAGATTGATCATTTGGCTTGAAAGCCATGAATCTTCAGAGACGATAGCTCATTTCTGAGAACACTTTTTTAAAATAATTGCCGTATTATAAGTTTGTTATTTTTCTTGGGAACTTGGCCACATATAATGACACAATGCGAAGGTTTCCCAATTTTTTGATTTTTTTGAATTTTTTATGCCCGTTTCAAAATGCGGTCAAAACGGCGGGCTTGACCGTTCCTAGCTAGTGGTTGAATCTTGGAAAACTTTTGGTGTTTCTATGATTAAATAGATACTTATGTACCTAGAAATGATTTTTGTAAAAAATAAATAGCAAACTATGAGGCAGCTGCAGTTCAAATTTGACCCGCTTCTAGCTGAATCGACAGAAATTTGTCTTTTTCACGAGAGGTGGATCAGAACTTTTTACACCCAACCATTTTGTCAATTTTGCATTAAATATGTCCTAGTATTTTAGAAAATTGATTTGGTCCAGTTTTGCAACGATTATTTGGTAGTTCCTTCACAAAAAAACCTCCTTTCGGGCACTCGGAAAATGAAAAATGGTTTCTTCGTCCAAAGAAAATGCAAACTTCCTTAGGCAACATTGTTTGCCATTCCAATATGCACCCTTGTGCACAATATGAGATCATTTGAACAAACTATGCCATGAATGTGGCCATAAGATTGATCATTTGGCTTGAAAGCCATGAATCTTCAGAGACGATAGCTCATTTCTGAGAACACTTTTTTAAAATAATTGCCGTATTACAAGTTTGTTATTTTTCTTGGGAACTTGGCCACATATAATGACACAATGCGAAGGTTTCCCAATTTTTTGATTTTTTTCGAATTTTTTATGCCCGTTTCAAAATGCGGTCAAAACGGCGGGCTTGACCGTTCCTAGCTAATGGTTGAATCTTGGAAAACTTTTGGTGTTTCTCTGATTAAATA
>NW_021309869.1:0-1030 GCF_002162155.2 Triticum dicoccoides
CTCCACCCCTATATATAGTGGAGAGACGCATGGGAGCTGAACACGAAGTTCTGGCGCAGCCCTCCCCCTCTCCCAAGTCGTCCTCCTCTCCCGTGGTGCTTGGCGAAGCCCTGCTGGATTGTCACGCTCCTCCATCACCACCACGCCGTTGTGCTGCTGTTGGATGGAGTCTTCCTCAACCTCTCCCTCTCTCCTTGCTGGATCAAGGCGTGGGAGACGTCACCGGGCTGTACGTGTGTTGAACGCGGAGGTGCCGTGCGTTCGGCACTTGATCATCGATGATTTGAATCACGACGAGTACGACTCCTTCAACCCCGTTCTCTTGAACGCTTCCGCTTAGCGATCTACAAGGGTATGTAGATGCACTCTCTTTCTACTCGTTGCTGGTCTCTCCATAGATAGATCTTGGTGACACGTAGGAAAATTTTGAATTTCTGCTACGTTCCCCAACAATCAGTTGGCACACTGGTATCTGTAATTGGCATCTTTCCAGTCTGAGTTGGCAGCAACCTGGCAGAACTTGGCACCCCTGCATCAATGGCTGCGGCTCGCAGCTCTCTCTCGTCTCTGAATCCCAAATCTTTTGTGGCCTGTTCCCCCTTTGCGCCCCTGGCAAACTTGACAATCTTCTGCTTAGGTGGTTTTGGTGCGACTGTTGAAAGGGGAGTCTTCCCCTTGATCTGTTGAACTTCTCTGACATTGGTTGGCTCTCTGCTCACTACTGTTGGCATATCAGTTTGAAGCACAGCTTCCTTGACCATATTTACTTCAGCAACTTCACTCACCATCTTCTCCTTGGTTTGAGGCAACTGCAGATTCTTCTTCATTGAAACTGCTTTACACTTCTGGACCACGTGAGGGTTTGCCGTGGATGCTGCCTTGCTCTTGCTGGAGCTTAGGTCTGGGAGCAGCTTTAAATATTCCTTGTATTTTTCCTTTGAATGAACCCAGTCAAGACCCTTTCCTGCTTCCTCCATGTCAATTTGATTCTTTTCAGCTTCAGTTGATAAGAACAGGCTCTTGTCAATGG
>NW_021309870.1:0-1375 GCF_002162155.2 Triticum dicoccoides
AAACGTAGTGGCCGATGCCCTGAGTCGGAACCCCAGCTCCAACGGGAACTATCTGCACAGCTTGAGGCCCGAATTCCATCAAGAATTTGTCAAGCTCAACTTGATAATGGTAGCAGAAGGCACCATATCAAACTTGGAAATACAACCACACCTTGTGGAGAAAATTAAAGAGGCTCAGTCCGGTCACCCCAGCATTGAAGGAATTAAAAGGAAGTTGAGTATGGGCAAGGCCTCGGAATTCGTCATAGACAATGAAGGAATATTATGGTACGGAGAAAGGCTACGCGTGCCAAACATAGAAGACCTTAAACAGCAAGTTTTAACTGAAGCACACACCACTCCATATTCGATCCACCCTGGAGGAACCAAAATGTATAAGGATATTCAGGAAAGATTTTGGTGGCACGGTATGAAGAGGGACATAGCCGCTTTCATTGCATGCTGCGACTCGTGTCAACGCATAAAAGCTGAACATCAGAAACCAGCCGGACTACTGCAACCTAACAAAATACCTGAGTGGAAATGGGATGAAATAGGGATGGATTTTATTGTCGGATTACCTCGGTCATGACACGGGAATGATGCCATATGGGTCATCACTGACAGGTTGACCAAAGTAGCACACTTTATTCCAGTAAAGACAACCTACACCACTCAGAGGCTTGCCAGGATTTATCTTTCCCGCATAGTCTGTCTGCACGGTGTCCCGAAGACTATAATTTCCGACAGAGGCACTCAGTTCGTCTCAAGATTTTGGGAGCAATTACAACAGGCTCTGGGAACCCAACTAGCCTTCAGTACCGCATACCATCCTCAGACTGATGGACAAACAGAACGCGTAAACCAAGTTTTAGAAGACATGCTGAGAGCATGTGTCCTCACCTATGGAACCAGTTGGGAGGACAGCCTACCATATGCCGAGTTCGCATACAACAACAGTTACCAGGCCAGCCTGCAAATGGCTCCTTTTGAAGCCCTATACGGAAGGAGATGTCGTACCCCGTTAAATTGGTCAGAGACCGGAGACAGCCGCATCTTCGGACCAGATATGCTCAGAGAAGCCGAGGAAAAAGTCAAGCTAATCAGGGACCGACTTAAGACCGCTCAAAGTCGACAGAAAAGTTATTATGATCAGAAACATCGTAGGGTCAGCTTCGAACCCGGTGAATTCGTATACTTGAGAGTATCCCCGATGAGAGGATTGCAACGGTTTAAGATTAAAGGAAAATTAGCACCAAGATTCATTGGACCATTTTGCATAGTGGCACGAAGAGGCACTGTAGCCTACCAGCTAGACTTACCCGAAGACTTGTCCGACATTCACGACGTGTTCCACGTCTCTCAATTAAGGAAGTGCGTAAGCAACCCAGAGAAA
>NW_021309871.1:0-1871 GCF_002162155.2 Triticum dicoccoides
CCTGGTAGGGACGAACAAACCTTTCTGCAGATGCTCTATGATCCGGGCAATCTCATTTGGCCGTAAATTGAAGAAAATCCAGCGGCTATATGCCTTATTCTCCTTGTTTTCGCCGGATAGCATGCTGTAACTCACGCGCAAGAAAGCCAAGAACAAAAGGGCATTCCTGGCATCGATCAATATATGTGGAAACGATATCTCCTCTATAGAGGACAAGAAATTTTGGGGCAATCAGGCAAAAAGCGCACGAGAAAATGAAGTACTTTCAAGGACTGCCATAGAATGGACAGATGTTCACTAAAACGGTCATAATTTTGTCATTCGGAGTCCGTGTCGGACCCATAAGTACTCAAACTGCTCGCGGCGAGCGCGCGAATCTAGAAAATACTGCCCGCTTGTGCTAGGAGGCCCGGAGTGCCCTCAAATACGGCCTTAAGCAGGACTTTTTGGCCCTGAAAGTCAAAGAACATCATTTGTCGTTGTTTTTCAGACAAGTTTCTGAACCCATTGGCACTTCCTTTTGAAGGAAATTCGAGAGATTATGTTGCTTATAGACGTTAGCCCCCCTGGTAGGGACAAACCTACCTTTCTACAGATGCTCTATGATCCGGGCAATCTCATTTCTCCGTAAATTGAAGAAAATCCAGCGGCTCTATGCCTTATTCTCCTTGTTTTCGCCGGATGGCATGCTGTAACTCACGCGCGTGAAAGCCAAGAACAAAAGGGCATTCCTGGCATCGATCAATATATGTGGAAACGATATCTCCTCTATAGAGGACAAGAAATTTTGGGGCAATCAGGCAAAAAGCGCACGAGAAAATGAAGTACTTTCAAGGACTGCCATAGAATGGACAGATGTTCACTAAAACGGTCATAATTTTGTCATTCACAGTCGGTGTCGGGCCCATAAGTACTCAAACTGCTCGCGGCGAGCACGCGAATCCAGAAAATACTCCCCGCTTGCGCCAGGAGGCCCGGAGTGCCCTCAAATACGGCCTTAAGCAGGACTTTTTGGCCCTGAAAGTCAAAGAACATCATTCGTCGCTGTTTTTCACACAAGTTTCTGAACCCATTGGCACATCCTTTTGAAGGAAATTCGAGAGATTATGTTGCTTATAGACATTAGCCCCCCTGGTAGGGACAAACCTACCTTTCTGCAGATGCTCTATGATCCGGGCAATCTCATTTGGCTGTAAATTGAACAAAATCCAGCGACTATATGCCTTATTCTCCTTGTTTTTGCCGGATGGCATGCTGTAACTCACGTGCGTGAAAGCCAAGAACAAAAGGGCATTCCTGGCATCGGTCAATATATATGTGGAAACGATATCTCCTCTATAGAGGACAAGAAATTTTGGGGCAATCAGGCAAAAAGCGCATGAGAAAATGAAGTACTTTCAAGGACTGCCATAGACTGCACAGATGTTCACTAAAACGGTCATAATTTTGTCATTCGGAGTCCGTGTCGGACCCATATGTACTCAAACTACTCGCGGCGAGCGCGCGAATCCAGAAAATACTCCCCGCTTGCACCAGGAGGCCCGGAGTGCCCTCAAATACGGCCTTAAGCAGGACTTTTTGGCCCTGAAAGTCAAAGAACACCATTCGTCGCTGTTTTTCAGACAAGTTTTTGAACCGATTGGCACTTCCTTTTGAAGGAAATTCGAGAGATTATGTTGCTTATAGACATTAGCCCCCCTGGTAGGGACAAACGTACCTTTCTGCAGATGCTCTATGATCCGGGCAATCTCATTTGGCCGTAAATTGAAGAAAATCCAGCGACTATATGCCTTATTCTCCTTATTTTCGCCGGATGGCATGCTGTAACTCACGCGCAAGAAAGCCAAGAACAAAAGGGCATTCCTGGGATC
>NW_021309872.1:0-37527 GCF_002162155.2 Triticum dicoccoides
TTAATTTAGGTGTTTCATATATTGTGTTAGCTAGCTAATTAATAGAGAGAAGTGTCCTCTCTTATGTCCGTGCTTGGTCGACGCTACGTACTATATACATAAGTGATCGAGCGAACCATTGAGTACAGAAGTTCGTCATGCATACCGAGAGAAGTGATCGATCGACCTCTCCTTCTCTCAGAGATTGGTCGAACAACAAGTTTTCGTATCATGTATCCGACGCTACTGGCTACATACATGTACAATATGTATAAGATCTCTTAATTACAATCCCCTAGCAATTGAAATCAATTTCCACATGGTATTCTCCGGCTTTATTGATGACGTGGTCAAGAAAGAATCTCACCAATTCCTCTTGAATTGCTTTCATGCGATCTGGTTCTAGGAGTTCATTCCGCATCTGCCACGTCTAATTTGAAGAAGGGGGTTAATTAATACATATATATGAATGAAACTCAACAGAAATGATGGTGTAATAAAATGAAATTGTGAATATTATTGCTTACGCACTTCATATTGTCTTTTAGAGTACCCCGCTTGTTTTTCAAAGTCGCGTTGTGGATGAACTCGCACACGTAGTATCCACAGAAATCATTCCCTTGTTCCTGCCACGAGCACTTTACGAGAAATAGAGGTCAATCAAACTGATAATTAAGTATTATAAATGGCATTGATGAAAGTCTAGCTATAGAATCAACGGGAGATGCGCGCAACTAGCTAGCTAGTAGTACTTACTTTCGAGTATGTATATCGCAGCTCCATCGGCACTCCCGGAGCTTCTGCGGTAAACTGTTTCCAAACCGTGCGAGACAAAGAAAATAATTATTATTACTTGAGATATCAGGAAATGAACAAAAAGTTGCCGATATGATGCGATAATGATCGATTGAACTTACTTGTTGAGAAATTCAGTCATGTCCGCATAGGTTTCGGGATCTTTCCATCTCGAGTCTAAGACGGTTACTAGTCCCTGCTCAAGCTTAATCTCCAGAAGAACATAGTGGTACCTGCGCACGCATGCATAACTCATCAATTACATTACTATAACCTCGCTCGAGTAATAAGGGAAACCGAATATGCACACGACAGTAACACTCACTTGTCGTTGTAAGGAAAGAGTATGGTATCTTTGTTTTGATTTTTGATCAACGATCGTAACAAGTTGTCCTCGGCCTCTTTGACGTCCTTTTTAACCAGAAATTCATCTATGATATTTCTGTTAATGAACCCAATATCATAAATTTCTTTTTTTTTGCACTCGACGATCTTCAATTTGCATAATATATTGAGGATAATTAATTATAAATACATGAAATGAAAGAGCCGAGCTATATATAGAGACTTAATGACAGAAATAGTACTTACAGACAGTAGCAAAAGACCATTAGTTTATCGAGGACCTTTTGATTGAAGAACGCGAAAACTCATCAAATGGAACAGTCAACAGATCAGTTGCAACGAGGTCGTGCTCCTCTTTAATATTCAGATACAAAGCATTCGTCCCCCTAGACTCTCTGTAGGTTTTCATGTACCAATTATGGAATCTTCGCATCATTGTTGTCAGAGATTTTTCATCTTTTACGAGAGGCTTCAAGTAGGGTAACAAAATAACATTCTGTTACGCGCACTGTTCAACAATTCATCCGATTAATCAGTTAACGGGCCAGTTAATCGCTAGTCGTAGGATGACCGAATCTAATAACACATATTCATCGTGTTAACTTGAAAGACCGATTAATTGGTTGTTTAGACCGGTTAATTGGTTGTTAGGCCGATTAATCGCTGCTGACCGATTAACTTGTGGCCAAACAAAGCCCAAAATATTTCCCTGCAACCCCTCCCATCCTCCTCTCGCTCCTGAATAGCTACGGTTTGACCGAACAATAGCATATCTTGGTATATTACATAGCTGAGAGCATGAGAGTATGGTATAATACATAAAAAAACTAGATATATGTTGGCAATTCCTATTTAATCTACCGATTAATGGTCGACCGATTAATCCAGTTAATAGGCCGATTCACCAATTAATCACTACTCCCAAGCCGACCGAGCAGCTACCAGTTACCGATTTCTTGAACAATGGTTACACGTAACAGAATAGCCCAAAAGGCATCCACGCGTCAGCATTCCAGTGGCTGGGGTTTTTGTTTTTTTTGAGGGGGGGAGGGGGTTGGGGGTTTTGGGGGATTAATTTAGGTGTTTCATATATTGTGTTAGCTAGCTAATTAATAGAGAGAAGTGTCCTCTCTTATGTCCGTGCTTGGTCGACGCTACGTACTATATACATAAGTGATCGAGCGAACCATTGAGTACAGAAGTTCGTCATGCATACCGAGAGAAGTGATCGATCGACCTCTCCTTCTCTCAGAGATTGGTCGAACAACAAGTTTTCGTATCATGTATCCGACGCTACTGGCTACATACATGTACAATATGTATAAGATCTCTTAATTACAATCCCCTAGCAATTGAAATCAATTTCCACATGGTATTCTCCGGCTTTATTGATGACGTGGTCAAGAAAGAATCTCACCAATTCCTCTTGAATTGCTTTCATGCGATCTGGTTCTAGGAGTTCATTCCGCATCTGCCACGTCTAATTTGAAGAAGGGGGTTAATTAATACATATATATGAATGAAACTCAACAGAAATGATGGTGTAATAAAATGAAATTGTGAATATTATTGCTTACGCACTTCATATTGTCTTTTAGAGTACCCCGCTTGTTTTTCAAAGTCGCGTTGTGGATGAACTCGCACACGTAGTATCCACAGAAATCATTCCCTTGTTCCTGCCACGAGCACTTTACGAGAAATAGAGGTCAATCAAACTGATAATTAAGCATTATAAATGGCATTGATGAAAGTCTAGCTATAGAATCAACGGGAGATGCGCGCAACTAGCTAGCTAGTAGTACTTACTTTCGAGTATGTATATCGCAGCTCCTTCGGCACTCCCGGAGCTTCTGCGGTAAACTGTTTCCAAACCGTGCGAGACAAAGAAAATAATTATTATTACTTGAGATATCAGGAAATGAACAAAAAGTTGCCGATATGATGCGATAATGATCGATTGAACTTACTTGTTGAGAAATTCAGTCATGTCCGCATAGGTTTCGGGATCTTTTCGTCTCGAGTCTAAGACGGTTACTAGTCCCTGCTCAAGCTTAATCTCCAGAAGAACATAGTGGTACCTGCGCACGCATGCATAACTCATCAATTACATTACTATAACCTCGCTCGAGTAATAAGGGAAACCGAATATGTACACGACAGTAACACTCACTTGTCGTTGTAAGGAAAGAGTATGGTATCTTTGTTTTGATTTTTGATCAACGATCGTAACAAGTTGTCCTCGGCCTCTTTGACGTCCTTTTTAACCAGAAATTCATCTATGATATTTCTGTTAATGAACCCAATATCATAAATTTCTTTTTTTTTGCACTCGACGATCTTCAATCTGCATAATATATTGAGGATAATTAATTATAAATACATGAAATGAAAGAGCCGAGCTATATATAGAGACTTAATGACAGAAATAGTACTTACAGACAGTAGCAAAAGACCATTAGTTTATCGAGGACCTTTTGATTGAAGAACGCGAAAACTCATCAAATGGAACAGTCAACAGATCAGTTGCAACGAGGTCGTGCTCCTCTTTAATATTCAGATACAAAGCATTCGTCCCCCTAGACTCTCTGCAGGTTTTCATGTACCAATTATGGAATCTTCGCATCATTGTTGTCAGAGATTTTTCATCTTTGACGAGAGGCTTCAAGTAGGGTAACAAAATAACATTCTGTTACGCGCACTGTTCAAGAATTCATCCGATTAATCAGTTAACGGGCCAGTTAATCGCTAGTCGTAGGATGACCGAATCTAATAACACATATTCATCGTGTTAACTTGAAAGACCGATTAATTGGTTGTTTAGACCGGTTAATTGGTTGTTAGGCCGATTAATCGCTGCTGACCGATTAACTTGTGGCCAAACAAAGCCCAAAATATTTCCCTGCAACCCCTCCCATCCTCCTCTCGCTCCTGAATAGCTACGGTTTGACCGAACAATAGCATATCTTGGTATATTACATAGCTGAGAGCATGAGAGTATGGTATAATACATAAAAAAACTAGATATATGTTGGCTATTCCTATTTAATCTACCGATTAATGGTCGACCGATTAATCCAGTTAATAGGCCGATTCACCAATTAATCACTACTCCCAAGCCGACCGAGCAGCTACCAGTTACCGATTTCTTGAACAATGGTTACACGTAACAGAATAGCCCAAAAGGCATCCACGCGTCAGCATTCCAGTGGCTGGGGTTTTTGTTTTTTTTGAGGGGGGGAGGGGGTTGGGGGTTTTGGGGGGTTAATTTAGGTGTTTCATATATTGTGTTAGCTAGCTAATTAATAGAGAGAAGTGTCCTCTCTTATGTCCGTGCTTGGTCGACGCTACGTACTATATACATAAGTGATCGAGCGAACCATTGAGTACAGAAGTTCGTCATGCATACCGAGAGAAGTGATCGATCGACCTCTCCTTCTCTCAGAGATTGGTCGAACAACAAGTTTTCGTATCATGTATCCGACGCTACTGGCTACATACATGTACAATATGTATAAGATCTCTTAATTACAATCCCCTAGCAATTGAAATCAATTTCCACATGGTATTCTCCGGATTTATTGATGACGTGGTCAAGAAAGAATCCCACCAATTCCTCTTGAATTGCTTTCATGCGATCTGGTTCTAGGAGTTCATTCCGCATCTGCCACGTCTAATTTGAAGAAGGGGGTTAATTAATACATATATATGAATGAAACTCAACAGAAATGATGGTGTAATAAAATGAAATTGTGAATATTATTGCTTACGCACTTCATATTGTCTTTTAGAGTACCCCGCTTGTTTTTCAAAGTCGCGTTGTGGATGAACTCGCACACGTAGTATCCACAGAAATCATTCCCTTGTTCCTGCCACGAGCACTTTACGAGAAATAGAGGTCAATCAAACTGATAATTAAGCATTATAAATGGCATTGATGAAAGTCTAGCTATAGAATCAACGGGAGATGCGCGCAACTAGCTAGCTAGTAGTACTTACTTTCGAGTATGTATATCGCAGCTCCTTCGGCACTCCCGGAGCTTCTGCGGTAAACTGTTTCCAAACCGTGCGAGACAAAGAAAATAATTATTATTACTTGAGATATCAGGAAATGAACAAAAAGTTGCCGATATGATGCGATAATGATCGATTGAACTTACTTGTTGAGAAATTCAGTCATGTCCGCATAGGTTTCGGGATCTTTTCGTCTCGAGTCTAAGACGGTTACTAGTCCCTGCTCAAGCTTAATCTCCAGAAGAACATAGTGGTACCTGCGCACGCATGCATAACTCATCAATTACATTACTATAACCTCGCTCGAGTAATAAGGGAAACCGAATATGTACACGACAGTAACACTCACTTGTCGTTGTAAGGAAAGAGTATGGTATCTTTGTTTTGATTTTTGATCAACGATCGTAACAAGTTGTCCTCGGCCTCTTTGACGTCCTTTTTAACCAGAAATTCATCTATGATATTTCTGTTAATGAACCCAATATCATAAATTTCTTTTTTTTTGCACTCGACGATCTTCAATCTGCATAATATATTGAGGATAATTAATTATAAATACATGAAATGAAAGAGCCGAGCTATATATAGAGACTTAATGACAGAAATAGTACTTACAGACAGTAGCAAAAGACCATTAGTTTATCGAGGACCTTTTGATTGAAGAACGCGAAAACTCATCAAATGGAACAGTCAACAGATCAGTTGCAACGAGGTCGTGCTCCTCTTTAATATTCAGATACAAAGCATTCGTCCCCCTAGACTCTCTGCAGGTTTTCATGTACCAATTATGGAATCTTCGCATCATTGTTGTCAGAGATTTTTCATCTTTGACGAGAGGCTTCAAGTAGGGTAACAAAATAACATTCTGTTACGCGCACTGTTCAAGAATTCATCCGATTAATCAGTTAACGGGCCAGTTAATCGCTAGTCGTAGGATGACCGAATCTAATAACACATATTCATCGTGTTAACTTGAAAGACCGATTAATTGGTTGTTTAGACCGGTTAATTGGTTGTTAGGCCGATTAATCGCTGCTGACCGATTAACTTGTGGCCAAACAAAGCCCAAAATATTTCCCTGCAACCCCTCCCATCCTCCTCTCGCTCCTGAATAGCTACGGTTTGACCGAACAATAGCATATCTTGGTATATTACATAGCTGAGAGCATGAGAGTATGGTATAATACATAAAAAAACTAGATATATGTTGGCAATTCCTATTTAATCTACCGATTAATGGTCGACCGATTAATCCAGTTAATAGGCCGATTCACCAATTAATCACTACTCCCAAGCCGACCGAGCAGCTACCAGTTACCGATTTCTTGAACAATGGTTACACGTAACAGAATAGCCCAAAAGGCATCCACGCGTCAGCATTCCAGTGGCTGGGGTTTTTGTTTTTTTTGAGGGGGGGAGGGGGTTGGGGGTTTTGGGGGGTTAATTTAGGTGTTTCATATATTGTGTTAGCTAGCTAATTAATAGAGAGAAGTGTCCTCTCTTATGTCCGTGATTGGTCGACGCTACGTACTATATACATAAGTGATCGAGCGAACCATTGAGTACAGAAGTTCGTCATGCATACCGAGAGAAGTGATCGATCGACCTCTCCTTCTCTCAGAGATTGGTCGAACAACAAGTTTTCGTATCATGTATCCGACGCTACTGGCTACATACATGTACAATATGTATAAGATCTCTTAATTACAATCCCCTAGCAATTGAAATCAATTTCCACATGGTATTCTCCGGCTTTATTGATGACGTGGTCAAGAAAGAATCCCACCAATTCCTCTTGAATTGCTTTCATGCGATCTGGTTCTAGGAGTTCATTCCGCATCTGCCACGTCTAATTTGAAGAAGGGGGTTAATTAATACATATATATGAATGAAACTCAACAGAAATGATGGTGTAATAAAATGAAATTGTGAATATTATTGCTTACGCACTTCATATTGTCTTTTAGAGTACCCCGCTTGTTTTTCAAAGTCGCGTTGTGGATGAACTCACACACGTAGTATCCACAGAAATCATTCCCTTGTTCCTGCCACGAGCACTTTACGAGAAATAGAGGTCAATCAAACTGATAATTAAGCATTATAAATGGCATTGATGAAAGTCTAGCTATAGAATCAACGGGAGATGCGCGCAAGTAGCTAGCTAGTAGTACTTACTTTCGAGTATGTATATCGCAGCTCCTTCGGCACTCCCGGAGCTTCTGCGGTAAACTGTTTCCAAACCGTGCGAGACAAAGAAAATAATTATTATTACTTGAGATATCAGGAAATGAACAAAAAGTTGCCGATATGATGCGATAATGATCGATTGAACTTACTTGTTGAGCAATTCAGTCATGTCCGCATAGGTTTCGGGATCTTTCCGTCTCGAGTCTAAGACGGTTACTAATCCCCGCTCAAGCTTAATCTCCAGAAGAATATAGTGGTACCTGCGCACGCATGCATAACTCATCAATTACATTACTATAACCTCGCTCGAGTAATAAGGGAAACCGAATATGCACACGATAGTAACACTCACTTGCCGTTGTAAGGAAAGAGTATGGTATCTTTGTTTTGATTTTTGATCAACGATCGTAGCAAGTTTTCCTCGGCCTCTTTGACGTCCTTTTTAACCAGAAATTCATCTATGATATTTCTGTTAATGAACCCAATATCATAAATTTCTTCTTTTTTGCACTCGACGATCTTCAATCTGCATAATATATTGAAGATAATTAATTATAAATACATGAAATGAAAGAGCCGAGCTATATAGAGAGACTTAATGACAGAAATAGTACTTACAGACAGTAGCAAAAGACCATTAGTTTATCGAGGACCTTTTGATTGAAGAACACGAAGAACTGATCAAATGGAACAGTCAACAGATCAGTTGCAACGAGGTCGTACTCCTCTTTAATTTTTAAATACAAAGCATTCGTCCCCCCAGACTCTCTCTACAGGTTTTCATGTACCAATTATGGAATCTTCGCATCATTGTTGTCAGAGATTTTTCATCTTTGACGAGAGGCTTCAAGTAGGGTAACAAAATAATATTCTGTTACACGCACTGTTCAAGAATTCATCCGATTAATCAGTTAATGGGCCAGTTAATCGCTACTCGTAGGATGACCGAATCTAATAACACATATTCATCGTGTTAACTTGAAAGACCGATTAATTGGTTGTTTAGACCGGTTAATTGGTTGTTAGGTCGATTAATCGCTGCTGACCGATTAACTTGTGGCCAAACAAAGCCCAAAATATTTCCCTACAACCCCTCCCATCCTCCTCTCGCTCCTGAATAGCTACGGTTTGACCGAACAATAGCATATCTTGGTATATTACATAGCTGAGAGCATGAGAGTATGGTATAATACATAAAAAAAACTAGATATATGTTGGCAATTCCTATTTAATCTACCGATTAATGATCGACCGATTAATCCAGTTAATAGGCCGATTCACCAATTAATCACTAATCCCAAGCCGGCCGAGCAACTACCAGTTACCGATTTCTTGAACAATGGTTACGCGTAACAGAATAGCCCAAAAGGCATCCACGCGTCAGCATTCCAGTGGCTGGGGTTTTTGTTTTTTTTTTGAAAGGAGGGGGGTTGGGGGTTTTGGGGGGTTAATTTAGATGTTTCATATATTGTGTTAGCTAGCTAATTAATAGAGAGAAGTGTCCTCTCTTATGTCCGTGCTTGGTCGACGCTACGTACTATATACATAAGTGATCGAGCGAACCATTGAGTACAGAAGTTCGTCATGCATACCGAGAGAAGTGATCGATCCACCTCTCCTTCTCGGAGAGATTAGTCGAATAACATGTTTTCGTATCATGTATCCGACGCTACTGGCTACATACATGTACAATATGTATAAGATCTCTTAATTACAATCCACTAGCAATTGAAATCAATTTCCACATGGTATTCTCCGGCTTTATTGATGACGTGGTCAAAAAGAATCCCGCCAATTCCTCTTGAATTGCTTTCAGCGATCTGGTTCTAGGAGTTCATTCCGCATCTGCCACGTCTAATTTGAAGAAGGGGTTAATTAATACATATATATGAATGAAACTCAACAGAAATGATGGTGTAATAAAATGAAATTGAGAATATTATTGCTTACGCACTTCATATTGTCTTTTAGAGTACCTCGCTTGTTTTTCAAAGTTGCGTTGTGGATGAGCTCGCACACGTAGTATCCACAGAAATCATTCCCTTGTTCCTGCCACGAGCACTTTACGAGAAATAGAGGTCAATCAAACTGATAATGAAGCATTATAAATGGCATTGATGAAAGTCTAGCTATAGAATCAACGGGAGATGCGCGCAACTAGCTAGCCAGTAGTACTTACTTTCGGGTATGTATATCGCAGCTCATTCGGCAGTCCCGGAGCTTCTGCAGTGAACTGTTTCCAAACCCTGCAAGACAAAGAAAATAATTATTATTACTTGAGAATTCAGGAAATGAACAAAAAGTTGCCGATATGGTGCGATAATGATCGATTGAACTTACTTGTTGAGCAATTCAGTCATGTCCGCATAGGTTTCGGGATCTTTCCGTCTCGAGTCTAAGACGTTTACTAGTCCCCGCTCAAGCTTAATCTCCAGAAGAACATCGTGGTCCCTGCGCACGCATGCATAACTCATCAATTACATTACTATAACCTCGCTCGAGTAATAAGGGAAACCGAATATGCACACGACAGTAACACTCACTTGCCGTTGTAAGGAAAGAGTATGGTATCTTTGTTTTGATTTTTGATCAACGATCGTAGCAAGTTGTCCTCGGCCTCTTTGACGTCCTTTTTAACCAGAAATTCATCTATGATATTTGTGTCAATGAACCCAATATCATAAATTTCTTCTTTTTTGCACTCGACGATCTTCAATCTGCATAATATATTGAGGATAATTAATTATAAATACATGAAATGAAAGAGCCGAGCTATATAGAGAGACTTAATGACAGAAATAGTACTTACAGACAGTAGCAAAAGACCATTAGTTTATCGAGGGCCGTTTGATTGAAGAACGCGAAGAACTCATCAAATGGAACAGTCAACAGATCAGTTGCAACGAGGTCGTGCTCCTCTTTAATATTCAGATACAAAGCATTCGTCCCCCCAGACTCTCTGCAGGTTTTCATGTACCAATTATGGAATCTTCGCATCATTGTTGTCAGAGATTTTTCATCTTTGATGAGAGGCTTCAAGTAGGGTAATAGAATAATATTCTGTTACGCGCACTGTTCAAGAATTCATCTGATTAATCAGTTAACGGTCCAGTTAATCGCTACTCGTAGGATGACCGAATCGATGATATGTCTGTTCAGTAATGCGCTGATAGTTGGTTCTCGGCGGAGACTTTGGTGGTTTCCTCAGGGCATCGATAGTGCGCTTTGCTTTCACCGGATCTACCTTCTCCTCCGGAGGTGGATGTCTCTTTGCTTTCACCCCTTCAAAGAACTCCTTCACGTGGGTCCGCACAATCGTATCGTTTTCCTCCTCGGTCCTCTCGTACGGTAAATTCTCTAGAGGCTTGAGAGGTGGACCGTATCTGTATTGCCTCCCACCTCTTGTTGTGTTGCTAGACACCGGAGCAGACGGAGCGGCTGCGGCATCTGTCTTCTTTCGTGCTTGCTTATGAGGCGGAGGAGAAGGAGTACGACGCGCCGGAGCAGCCGGGCGGCAGCGGGTCTCTTCCGCCCTTGCTGGCGAGGCGGAGGAGGAGGCTGCTGGCTGCTCGGGAGCGCCGGCGCAGGCGGAGAAGGAGGCGGAGTGCCACCACGCGCAGGAGAAGGAGGCGGAGTACCGCCACGCGTGCCCTGATCGTCACTTGCCGGAGGAGGAGGCGGTGGAGGAGGCGGAGTGCCCTGACTCGCCGGAGGAGGAGGAGGAGGCGGAGGCGTCCAGTTCGGAAGGTTGATGAGCTTCTTCCGCCATAGGCATGGAGTCTTCAGAGCAGAACCCAGCCTAGTCTCCCCTTCACCGGTAGGGTGGTCAAGCAGGAGGTCCTCAAATCCCTCCGTTATTTCATCCACCATCACCTTAGCATATCATTTTGGAACCGGCCGGCAGTGATAAGTTGCTCCGGATCCAGTAGGATAAACAGAGCCAACAGCCGCCTTGACCTTCAAATTCATCCATCGCGCCATAATGTGGCAATGTTGAGACTCCGTGATAGCATCCACGGGATAGCTGGCAGGAGCCGTCAAGACATGCTCCGGCTGAAGCAGCTCGGCGGAAGCCACGCTGCTTCTCCGCTGAGATGGCGGGGTAGCTTCGGGGGAAGCTTCGGCAGGTCGTTTGTTGCGATCTCCTGCTTCTCGTTCCTCTAGCCCCATTACCCTTTCGTGCAGCGCCTGCAGTTCCTCTTCTCGTTCCTCTAGCCCCATTACCCTTTCGTGCAGCGTCTGCAGTTTTGTAACCCCCTGCGTCCGGAAAACCAACCGTCCACGGAATGGAGCCTGGCGTGCCTCGTGTCCGTCCAGGGTGCTCAGGATTCCCGAGGGCCATTGTGAGCTCGTCCTTCTCCCTGTCTGGAACGAACATCCCTTGCTGCGCTACATTGATATAGTGTCGAAGGTTCTTGAGGGGTATTTGCAGTTGCTCGTCCGTCCAACGGCACTCCCCTGATACAGGGTCCAAGGTTCCGCCAGCCCCGAAGAACCAAGTCCGGCAACAGTCTGGCCATCTCATTGTCTCTGGTTCGATCCCTTTTTCAAGCAGATCATTCTCCTCCTTGGACCACTTAGGCCGGGCTTTGAGGTAACCACCTGACCCCGTGCGATGGTAAAGCTTCTTCTTCGTAGCATTTTGCTTGTTCGTCGCCGACATCTTCTTACTCTTTTCCGATGTCTTGTGGGCCACAAATGCGGGCCAGTGATCTTTGATCTTCTCATATTTGCCGATGAATTCTGGTGTCTTTTTTTGTCGACTAAATGGTTCAACTCTTTCCTCCACCTCCTGAATAGGGTTGCCATCTTCTTAAGAGCACAAGACTTGATTAATTGCTCTTTAACTGGCTTCTCCGGATCCTCCTCTGGCGGTAGGGTGAAATTTGCCTTCAGCTGAGTCCAAAGATCTTCTTTCTGCATATCAATTACATAAGACACCTCAGGGCCGTCCTTAGGCTTATACCATTGCTGGATGCTGATCGGGATCTTGTCCCTAACAAGAACCCCGCACTGAGCAGAAAATGCGTTCTTGGTCCGGATGGGTTCAATCGGTTCGCCGTCGGGCGCGATTTCTATGATCTCAAACCTTTCATCTGAGCTCAACTTTTTCTTCGGGCCTCATCTCCTTACCGAAGTTGTGCTCGATCCGGAGGGCTAGAAATTAAAAGGAAAAAGACGAGAGTAATTAATATGTGTACATATACCAAAACAATGGATGCATCAATTAACTAGTCAGCACGGGCTTAACTAATATATATATACCTGGCCGGACTCGGTTCGGTCACCGGAGCAGTCAGAAAATTGATGTTAAATCTTGATATATGTTTCTTATTAAGACAAATATGGGATTTCCGCATATTTTCCGGTGGAAGGTAAAAAACCCTTGCTAAAATCAAAATGTTCTTCTGGTTGCTTGCTTGTAAGAGCACTCTAACCAAAGACAACTTGATCAAGAAAGGGTGGAAAGGGGGAAAGGAATGTGTGTTCAGTGGATAGGAGAAAAATACAATCACATGTACTTTGAATTTTTCAGCTGCCAAGCTTGTCTAGAGTATGATAAATTTTGCTTTTGATCTGAGATCAACTCCAAGAAATTTGGAGGATTTTTTGAATGTCTGGCTCAAAACATTTTAGAAAACTGACAAACATCTTGTCTTTGTTGGAATTTCTGCTATGATTTGGTCTCTATGGAAATGTAGAAATGATATTACTTTTAGGGCATAAAAGATCCATGATCCCCTGACCCTAATAAGACTGATGGGTAATTGGATTGTGGATTGGTCTGTTTTGCAGAGAGAGAAAAACTAGAACGAAAGCTACTAATGTTGGGGGCAAAACTCATCGAGCTGGTGGCAAGTGAAGTGTAGTGAGCATCGCAAGGATGGAGACCAGGAGTTCTAAGAATCGGGGGATGATCGGTGCAGCTGCTGAGAATCTTTCTTGATTCTTCTGATTATGTTCAAGATGTCTGTCTCTCATAGCTTTTTTCCTCCTTTTTCTCTAGAGATTTGCTTAATCGGTTGCATCCCTATCTGGTGGTGTCTCTGGTAGTAGTCTGAGACGGCTTGTAGCTTTCGATAGATGTTGGTTCTTCGATTGATGGTTTTGTTATTGAAATCGGAGGGAGTAGCCCTCTTTTGCTCAAGAAAATATCACTGGTGCTTCCCATCGGCGTTTTCAGAAGGTGCTAAGTGCATTAAAAAGCTTAACATCAATTCTCCCCAATGCACAGGTGCTTAGCTTTTGTTGCTAAGCTTCCCTCATTCCATTGTTTAACCATTAAACTGATTCATGCGTTATTTGGTAGCCATTTTGCATAGGTTCACGTGCTTAGTATCCTTTCTTACCGAGGTCACCATAGTGCTCTCGCCTCTTTAATTGCATTGCCGCATCATTTTTTGCATATATGTGGCACCCTTCACAGATTTACACGGTGGAGCACTGGGAACGGCCCCAATGTCTTCTTCTTTCCTGCTTTAAAGGCTCATGCTATAGTGGCGATGATAGTTTGTCGAAGCATTAGCCTGTATAGAGAACCCAACCTATCCGACCTAAAAAATAGAACGGACCTCGCACGCAATAAAACCCCATACACATATCATTTGTCACTCTGACAACACATGGTGTGAAACTGGTGTAGTCGACCTAATCACGGCTAGTTAGAAAAGCCGATTAATTCGTCATCCAGATCAGAAGGCCGGGTAGTTAAGGCTACTCATAACGGGGAGTATCGCAACCGGGCGGAAGGCCTTTAAAGCTGTGTAGCCTCCCACTCCCCGCCGGGAGTCTCACCCTTTGACTGGTCCTAGCTGGTCACCTCTGAATGTCACCACTGCTAGCCTGTGAACGTAGCAGCCGATGGCGCACTTCCTCAATCCACCAACATAGGCACCTTCAATCCACTCTCCACCTCTTCGTCAATGGCGCAGCCAATGAAAATCGCTCGGCCGATCCTCTCGCCAGCTTGGGGGCGGGGATGGAGTTGACCATTGAGGAGGCTGCACAGATGGATCTAGTCATGGAGGAGCTTGCCTAGGCCATTAGGGGAGCCAAAAGAGAAATTTTGGGCTCCCACACGAGAGGATGTCAACGTAGATGGATGGCCAGGCTGGTACATCAATGTCGAAGAATATCCCCATGCCATGCACATGTTCTTATACAGTGTTACCTATGGCCATGCCCGTGGCGTTGGCCATGGGCGTGGCAGGTTTAGTGGTCGTGGCGTCAACGGTGCTCGTGGCATCCAGGGGCAGACATCATGTGGTTGGCCATGGCCGTGGCCACCATTAGTTGTCGTTCCGGACATGCCCATAATTATAATTAGTTTTATCCGTTCTATGAATGTAAGTCGCAGCTTGACAAATTTATTGGTCTCGTTTGTCGTATTAAGATCAAAACTTTTAGTTTTTCTATTCGTGTGGATTTTTCGATCTTCCCGCAAAGGATCTATATGGCCGCCGATAGGCGACATGTTAGAGCTTGGTGCGGAGGAGCCAAATAGTCTTCCGTGCATGTGTACACCTTTTGGCGCCGGCACTGAGCAACTATCTACCCCGACTCAAGGAATTGCGTCGGTGCTCGAACCAGCTATCGGTTTTGCTTCTGCTGCTCTGCCCGACCAAATTGATATAGTTCCGCTCATGGATGTTGTGGTTTTCGGCGTTTAAATGATAGCTCGTGCCAACCTGCTCAGTTGCGTTTGTTTATCACAGCAAGGGCACAATGACTCATCGTATTTTACATATAGTTCGATCGAAAAAGGTCTTAAAAATTGACCTCACTTCTTGGTTGCATTTGGTTTTTGCGCCAAGGACATAATGGGCCATCTAGTGTACTAGAACACACACACGCACACAGCGAGAGAGACATACACATGTGCGCGTGCGCACACACACACAACAAAACCAAACAAAATTGAGACGAGAGTCCCTGAGATTGCGAATGGCCCATTATCTTTTGTGGTGTTGGAAAGGTGAATATATTTCAATCTGTTTTAAAATATCTTTATATTGGAATAAATATTAACTGCAAGTTCTTTCCGAACAATGGATCGCGGAAGCATAGTTGTATATCCCGCAAAAAAAATTATATTAGCCTCCTATGAAGGGGAGGTCAAACAATCAATAGCTTTTTATATTTAACCAATAACCATGTGTGCCTCATCCTCAGCGAGTAACCAGCCGGTTGGTTGAATCACAACCTCTGCTGATGCAGGTACTCTGTGAATTTTACATGAGAACATTCAGGATTACGTGGGCATAATGGCATAGGAGACGCGTACATGATACTAGTAAGTTTGCACGTGCAATGCACGTCTCGAGCAATGCTCTTCCAAAGATATGTCTACTACTCCACAAAACACACCTGTATAAGTAAACCACGCCAAATGTGAATTTGAAGATCCAACTAAAGACACTCACAACACTTGAAGATAAAGCTAGGCACCATATTCGGCCCGCTATCATCATGTATGTTGAGCAACAATGAAAAGTTTTTCAAAGGAAGAACAATGGTGGGCATGCAGTACAATACAGCTGAGAGAAGATACTACAAGAAGAAAATTAATATGATGTAAATAAATAAACAATTGGTAAAAGGAATACTACCACAAATAAAGCACATATAATGGTGGAGAAAATGGAACATAATGCATTGGATAACAATGCCCAACCATGTTATGAATTTGTTAGAGTAGCTTCCAAAAAAATGCAAGGGAGAGTAACTTCAAATTTGAGTGTGAGATATGGTCCATTCCAAGTTGATTATGTGTAAAAATACATCGGGAAGGGAATAGAGAAACGAAGCAATAAAGTTGGCTATTGCTCTAGTCCAATAAATTTACTTGTACAACATTGTCCCATCTCCTTTGAATTGTCTTCACTAAGATTTTATTCTCTGCACCTCTTTATCCAGATTCGTTACTGAAAAGGCATTTAGGTCGCTCATTCATCAAAACACAACATGGGAGAGATCAATAATACATTCACAGTAAAATACAGAAAATAAAAAGACAATTCACAAGAATGTCCCATATTGCAATATAATTATAGTACTTACTGTCAGTGTAAGCAAATAACAACAAAAACAGCCAAGATTATGCTCAAATATGACATGGCACCATACTTTGCAACTTAGTTTTGCTAGCAAACAATCTGAAACTATAGATACAAATTGAAATAAGATGTGTATTGTACAAGCAATCCAAGTACATATTCAACCATCTTGACACCAACCATAAAAAAGGGTACCTAATCCCTGGAAAATGTCACACCCTAGCTAGTTATGCATTAGAGTGTTGCATCATGTTTACTCATTCATCAGAAACTTGAAATGGGGATGACAGAACCCCCAGTCCCCTCTGAAACCAACTAGGGTTTACTAAAATAATTTTTCAATGAACCTGAAATGCCCTTCTAAAATGTCCATCATTTTTTGCCTTGGTTCAGAACCTCTGCCAAAAGTGGTGCACATTTTCCTAGGCCATCCTAGGGTTTTGAATTAAATCATAACTATTTGAATTTGGGCATTTAAAATTATATAAAATATTTAAATGCTCAAATATCTCCAAACTAAAATGTTTCATGTTGGAAATAATCCAACTATGGACCAGGAGTAGTTTGGTGATTTTTGGAGTTGCCTAGGTATTTTATTTAATTCAACAAAGTTGCAGTTATATTAAATAAAAACAGAAAACAGAAAAGAAAGGGGAAGACTTACCTGTGCGGCCCAGCACTGTGCTGGCCCGTGCCAGCCAGCTGCTTCCCCTCGCCAGAGCAGGCAGGGAGGTGAGCATGGCGCGCCCGAGCTCGCCACGCACCACCCAGCCTCTCTGCATCGCCCTGGTCGCCGTTGCGCCGCGTGGATCGTCTTCTGGTCGTCGCCCCGACCTCGCCGACACCCCATTCACTCTCCCCCGGCTCTCCCTCACTCTCTCTCTCTCACGGCCGAAGCTCACCGTCGCCGCCGTTCGCCTTAGCCACCGTCTCCGACCACCCCTCGCTTCCCCGACCAGCTCAGAAGCTCCGCCTCGACTCCTTCTTCCTCCCCACCGCTCCACGGGTCCCCGGAAGCCCTGCATCGCCGCCACGTCGCCGTTCCCCTCTTCGGACTCCGACCACCGTCGCCGTCAAATTCGTCGTCTCCGACGCGTCCCCGAGCCCGCTTCGACGCCCACTGCAACCGCGGTGAGCTACGCCACCGTTTCCCCCTTCTCCCCTGCTCTCTCCCGACCCCTAGGCCCTAGCCCACCGCGGCCGAAAGCTTCACGCCGCCGGTGATGTCGCCGTCGTGGCCACGATCGCCGTAGCGCCCAACCGAGCACGCCATCGTGCTCCACATCTCACTAGGAGCACGTAGCACGCTCCAACACCCCCCCTAACACCCTGCAACACCGTTCCCGCGCACGACCGAACCCCGGCCGCCGCAGCCGAGCTCGCCGCCGTTGACTCCGGCCACCCCGACCCCAACGGACTCCGCCAAGAGCCGCGGGTCGTCCTCAGCTTCACTCCGGTGGCCTCCGCGGTTCATTTGGTGGCCGAAACGACCAAAACCACTATCGCCGCCGCACTGATGGTCGCCGCCGGCCAGAACTCCGGCGAGCTGACATGGCCTAGTTAATTAGCCACTAAACCACCACCTACTGACGCTGACAAGTGGGCCCCAGGGCTTAGTCAAAGCTAACCAGCCCGGGTCAACACGGGATTAGCCCCTGTGTCACTGACGTGTGGACCCCACACGTCAGGTTTGACCCGAGCCAGCCCTGTTGACCTGCTGATGTCACTGTGACGTCAGGCTGACGCAGTAAATGATATTTCTGGATTTAAATTAAATCAGGAAATTCCAGAATATTAATTAAACTTCAAAAAATCATAACTTTTATTCTGTAACTCCAAATTGGACAAATTATATATGAAAAATGATCAGAAAAATCCAATCTATCCATCTGTACTATTTTCATGCATGATCCAACAAGTTAAATGGATGTTTTAATCAGAACAAGGAAAAGCACTTTAAAAGGCCATATTTGAAATTGAAATTTGAATCTTTGATTCAAATTTGTTCAAACCCTTCTGGCTTTAGTTGCATTAGCCCAACACACTCATATTGCCATGTTTCATGCATGCATCATATTGTTGCACATTGTTTGGTGATGCCTGTGTATCGTTATCCTTTACGACAGGATCTGTCCCCGAGGAGTACCGTGACTACCCTAACGAAGAACCGTATCCGTGCATCGAACCATCAGGCAAGCAACCAACCATTTGATCATATCGATACAATCCCATGTTCTCGCTCCTGCTCTCTTTTACTGCATTAAGACAACACGTTTCAAACTGCTGTGTGCTACGGTAGTTGAACCCATTTCCTCTGCATGACCTGTCATTGCCACAGTAACTAGATGAAACCCACTAGCATGTGTAGGAGTTGATTGAGCCATATGTATGTGTTGTTCCTACCTTGCTATGCCTGCTATGCTTAGAGTCGTGTCAGGTCTGGTTCATCTGGGTGATGGGCTAGAGTGAAATGATTATGTCGGTAATGAGAGTGGTGTGGTGAACACGATTTGGTAAAGGTATCGATGAGAGGCCATGTAGGAGTACATGGTGGGTTGTTTCATTGAAGCCGACCTTAAGCACTGAGATCTGTATGTGTGATTTAAGATACAGCTACTACCATACATTGGGCCCTGAAATATGACCCCGCTCGACTTCTTATTCACCCTAGCTCTCTGTCCAGGAGTTGCAAGTAGTTTCTGGTGTTTGTAGCCTACTGGAGGCCGTGGACAGCGCTGACCGTAGGGGTGGGCTGTGATGCGGTAGGTACGTGGCCGGGTGTACCGAATACCCGTTAGGTATCTCGGGAACCCTGTTCACATTGTTCGGGGCCGTATGGGAAACCTCGGCCGGACTCCCTGCGGATGGAACCTGAATAGGCGATAAACCTGGACTGGAGGCTTAGGTGATTAGGTAGGTCGTGGCCGACACCCACGTTGGGCTTCCGCTTGAAGGTTGCCGAGTACATGTCGTGTAAACGACGGTAAGTGGTGAGAGCGTGTATGAAGAAGTACCCCTTGCAGGGTTAACATGATCTATTCGAATAGCCGCGTCCGCGGTAAAGGACTACTTGGTTGCCTATACAGTTCATAGACAAGTAAATGGAAACTACTAAAAGCCTCAAGATAAGTGTGAGTGCCGAGGATGGCTCCTCCGTAGGAGGACGGAGGTGGATCCTCGGTAGTGTATTGAAGTGGTGAATAGTGGACTCGTGTGCGCAAAACTATTTCAAGTTGAAGTATCGTAGGATAGCCTAGCCAAGAGTCAAAGCTGGCTTGCTGCAATAACTCCACCAACCCTTCTTGATACTATGCATGTATGTAGGATCTGATGTAAGTCTTGCTGAGTACCTTTGTACTCATGTTGCTATAATCTACATTTTTACAGAAGACGCTGCAACCCCTTCTGATGGGTTCTATGTAGACGTTGACATCAACGAGTAGGCTAAAGACCCAGGTGGTGACCCTGAGCTTGTGAAGGACCACATAGTATAGCCAGAGGCTTTCCAAGCCTCTTTTATTTTACTAGTTGTCTGTACTCAGACAAGTTACTTCCGCTGCTGGCTTGTATGATTGTATGACTTGTATGTTGGGTCGTGAGACCCGTACCTTTGTGTGTATGTTATGTATGGCTCACTGAGCCTTAAATAAAGTACTTGTGTCATAGAGTTATGTTGTGATGCTTCGTTGTATTTGCACATATCGAGCATATTGTGTGTATGATTGAAATGCTTGGTATGTGTGGGATCTGGCTATCTAGTTGTTTATCTTTAGTAGCCTCTCTTACCGGGAAATGTCTCCTAGTGTTACCGCTGAGCCATGGTAGCTTGCTACTGCTCTGGAACACTTAGGCTGGCCGGCATGTGTCCTTCTTCGTTCCTGTGTCTGTCCCTTCGGGGAAATGTCACGCTTTGAGTACCGGAGTCCTGTTAGCCCGCTACAGCCCGATTTACCGGAGTCCTGCTAGCCCAGCGCTACAGCCCGGACCCACTTGCTGATGACCGACACGTTCGAAGCTGGGTCATGGATGCCTGTCCCTGTAGGTCTGTGCCACTTTGGGTTTACGACTAGTCATGTCAGCCCGGGCTCTTTATCATATGGATGCTAGCGACACTTTCATATACGCGAGCCAAAAGGCGCAAACGGTCCCGGGAAAAGGTAAGACGACACCCGTGGGGATACCGTGCGTGAGGCCGCAAAGTGATATGAGGTGTTACCAGCTAGATCGATGTGACATCGAGTCGGGGTCCTGACAGCGTTGGTATCAGAGCAGGACTGCCTGTAGGTTCTCCAAGCCAAACTGGTCGATGTTGAGTCTAGAAATTCTTTAGTTATATGTAGGGGAATTGTTTGTGGGTTGGAACGTAAGGCTCTTTTTACTCCTTATACCTTATGACTTTCTGATCTGAGTCAGTCCATTCTTCCACCGGGGGTTAAGGAATTAGGATCTACTCTCTCTATCAGGATCACGTGTTACTAATCAGTAGTACCTTATAAGTTTGATGGTTACAAGCCTAGTTCAGTTCTACTACCACATTATGTTGTTAGAATGGTTCCAGAACTTTGATATGATGAAGTTGGGTGTGTACGAAATCCTTTGTCAAATGTCTCAATATCCTTTTTGAGCATTTACAGCTGTTATGCTGCCGAAATTTTGCTAGAAATTCTAATGCCTTGCATTACGATTATGCTTTCAGATGGCCACTCGCGACCTCAATCAAGTGGTTCGCCTAACTCGATGCCTAGATGTACCCGGCCATACTGCTAAGTTGGTCAGGGTAATGACTGAGGCTGGATACCGCTGGTATCCTGAGTACACGGTCGAAGAGCAATTCCGAGATTTTAATCAAAGCCAGTATCTCTGCACTGTCAGGATATTTCCATCTTATCCTGGATCCACTGAGCCTCTTCACTGCTCCTATGGACTCGGGGTTACTATCGAGATGGCTGTGCAGGATGCCGCCTACTCTATGATGACCATTATGCGAGTCAGATCTGGTTTATTTCGGGACTCTGACTTCCGGTATATGCCAGGATCACTTCCGGGAGCACAAGGATATCTCCAAGCTATTTATGCTGACTCCACTCAGGAGGATTCACGGACTCGCACCACTGCTGAGATGCTCGAGGATAAGGACCGTGGAAATCGGGCCTTAAGGTTAGAGCTCTTCAATACCCGTGCCGATCACTGGGCCACTTTGACTCGGTTCGCACCGGCGGTGCAAGCTGGATATTCGGATATGCGCGATCTCTATCCTGTGAGATCTGCTCTGCCGGACGTGATGGTTTGGCGTGATGTAGGAGGCATCACCCCACCTCGCGGTCCCCGCAGGCCACCGTTTGTTGGTCCAAGGCCTCATCCTAGCCCCTATGGTCCACAAGCTCCGCGAGATCGTCTGTTTCCGGATGAACATGTTGAGCTTCCAGGCTATGGAGGTGACTTTTATGAGGACTACTACGGATCGGTCTGAGTTAGGGGTAGCATCACTAGTTCGCACTAGCTGTGTCATCTATCGTTCCGCGTGACTCGTGGGATATGTCCTAGTTTGTACTCTTTCCGGAGGTGTAGAAAATAATGTATAGGAGCTTGGAATGCCTCTGATGAGATGTAATCCTTTTCTCACCATAATAGTACTTTGTTTGGTCTTGTACTAAACCTTGTATGGTGTGCATGACGATGGAATAAAGAAGCAGTTTCTGTATCTACCATGTCATACGGATGATCATCTTGCATTTCGAGTTATTCCTTACCTTATGTATCCTATGTCAGAATTTTACCATCCTGACTAAATCATTGTCTTGTCTACCTAGGATGGTCAACACGTGTGCTAATCCTGCTTCCCAAGAGCAGGCCGAAGGCAGTGAAGCCAGGAATGAAAATCTGCCTCATCCTCCTTCACTAGCCGAGGTGATGATGGAAGCTGAGAGAAACAAGCGGGAGACAAACCGTTTGTTGGAGCGTATAGAACAGAATACAGCACACCATCAGAGGGCTAACGTGGTGTCACTCAGTGATTTTATCAAATTGCATCCACCCACGTTCCACCACTCCGTCGAGCCTCTCGACGCTGATGACTGGCTTCGCAGTATCTCTCACAAGCTGCGTTCCGCGTTGGTAGCGGAGGCTGACAAGGTCACCTTCGCCGCATATCATCTTGAAGGCCCCGCCAGTCTATGGTGGGAGAATTATGGAGCCATGCGCCCAGCGGGCCATGTCACCACTTGGGCTGAGTTCAGTGAGGCTTTCCGTGAACATCACATTCCGGAGGGTCTCATGGACCGTAAACGTGAAGAATTTTGCAGTTTCACCCAAGGCCGACTTTCTATGGATGCCTATAGCAGAGAGTTTGGTAATCTCGCACGATATGCAACTGAGGAAGTTTCTACTGACGCCAAGAAGCAAGCAAGGTTCCGAAAGGGCCTTAGCCCTGAGCTTCGCCGCGACCTCCGTCTGCATGAGTGCACATCTTTTTCGAAACTTGTCAACAAAGCCATCAGTGCTGAAACTGGTCAGACTGATTATGATGCAACACGCAAGCATGGACGTGATATGGGTTCCTCATCCGGTGCTGGTCCTCAGAAACGCCGCGTGTGGGTACCCAATACCGCCCTGCCACCCAGGTTCACACCGAGGCCATCTTTCCAGGCGCCTCGCCCTGTTCAACAGTCTGCACCGGCCAAGCCCTATGGGGGTCCATCCAATAATGCTCCTCCACGTACCAGTTCCGTGACTTGTTTCAAGTGTGGGGAATCTGGTCATTATATGCGCGAGTGTCCCCAGAACAACCCCAATCAATCTGCTAAAGCTGTTGGCCGTTGCAAGCCGACAGGGAAGGTGTTCCATGCCAAACCGGTCACCGCTTCACGTGGCCATGTCAACTGTATCTCTGCCGAAGAAGCTCAAGAGGACCCCAACGTCGTTCTCGGTACGCTTCTTGTTAATTGCCACCCGGCATCCGTTCTTTTCGATACAGGAGCCTCTCATTCTTTTATATCTGAAAGTTATGCCCGTTTGCATAACGTTGCATTCTGTGACTTGCCATCCACTATGGAAATCTCTACCCCTGGGTCTAGATGGCAGACCTCTAGGGTAAGTTATGGAAATGAGATCCAAGTCGACAGACTTGTTTTCCTTGCATCCTTGATAGCCCTTAAATCTTCGGATATTAATATCATTTTGGGTATGGACTGGATGTCAGCTCATCAAGCCAAAATTGATTGCTTCTCTAGGACTGTCCAACTCACCCATCCTTCGGGGAAGATAGTCAATGTCTTGACCCGAATAGCCAAGCGACAATTATATTCTCTTAACGCCAGCCCTTTGCCAGACCTTGAGGACGTTCCGGTAGTCCGTGACTTCCCGGATGTCTTTCCAGAGGAATTGCCAGGTGTTCCACCTGACAGGGATGTTGAGTTCGTAATAGATCTCATTCCAGGAACCGTTCCGATTGCTAGAAGACCTTATAAGATGGCACCCCTAGAACTAGCCGAGCTTAAGAAACAACTCGATGAATCCTTGAAAAAGGGTTTCATCCGCCCTAGTTCATCTCCGTGGGCTTGCCCCGTCCTATTCGTTAAGAAAAAGGATGGTACGGACCGGATGGTTGTAGATTACCGACCTGTCAATTTGGTCACAATCAAGAACAAATATCCACTTCCCAGGATCAACGACCTGTATGATCAGCTCGCTGGATCCTCAGTCTTCTCCAAGATGGATTTGAGGTTGGGCTACCATCAAATCAAAATCAGAAACGGGGACATTCCTAAAACGGCCTTTGTTACTCGCTATGGCCAATACGAGTACACCGTTATGTCCTTCGGATTAACCAACGCTCCAGCCACCTTTTCTCGGTTAATGAACTCAATCTTCATGGAGTATTTGGATAAATTCGTCGTGGTTTATCTCGATGATATACTCATCTACTCCAAGAACGAGGAAGAACATGCCGAACATCTAAGGCTAGTGTTGAAGAAACTTCGAGAGCATCGCCTTTATGCCAAATTCTCTAAATGTGAATTCTGGTTGTCAGAAGTGACCTATCTGGGTCATGTAATATCTGGTAAAGGTATTGCTGTTAACCCTGAGCGAGTTCAAGCCGTCCTTGATTGGACTCCGCCCGAATCAGTCAAGCAAGTTCGGAGTTTTCTAGGCTTAGCGAGCTATTGCCGTCGCTTTGTCGAGAACTTCTCCAAGGTTGCTAAACCTCTAACTGAACTCCTCAAGAAAGATAAGAAGTTCGAATGGACTCAACAATGTGAGCACAGCTTTCAGGAACTGAAAAGACGCCTGACCTCTGCTCCTGTACTGGTACCGCCAGACTTCTCCAAGGACTTTGTTATCTACTGCGACGCCTCGCGACAAGGACTAGGTTGCATTCTCATGCAAGATCGACACGTAATTGCTTACGCTTCACGGCAATTGCACCCACATGAGGAGAATTATCCCACTCATGACCTAGAGCTTGCAGCCGTAGTCTATGCACTTAAGACCTGGCGACATTATCTCCTCGGTAATCGTTGCGAAATATTCACTGATCACCAAAGTCTGAAGTATATTTTCACCCAACCGGATTTGAATCTCAGGCAGAGACGTTGGGTTGAATTGATCACAAACTTCGACTTAGGGATAACCTATACCCCAGGGAAAGCCAACGTCATGGCTGATGCGCTAAGTCGTAAATCTTATTGTAACAACCTGATGTTACAACAAAGTCAACCGCTTCTCCATGAGGAATTTCGGAAGCTTAACCTTCACATTGTACCTCAAGGTTTTCTCTCCACCTTGGTGGCAAAACCTACCCTTACGGATCAAATTATCAACGCACAGAAGGTAGATCCGGGAATCTCCCGCATCAAGAGAAACATTCAGAAAGGAATTGCGAATTGTTTCTCCGTTAATGATCAAGGAGTCGTATACTTCGGGAATCGACTAGTAGTTCCCAAAGTGCGCAACCTAAGGCGATTAATCCTTAAGGAAGCTCATGAATCTCCTCTCACCATTCACCCCGGTAGCACAAAAATGTATCAGGACCTACGCCTGTCGATTAATTCTGGTGGACTAGGATGAAGAGAGAAATCGCTCAGTATATTGCTAATTGCGACGTCTGTCGTCGTGTAAAAGCAGAGCATCAACGGCCTGCTGGCACCCTTCAACCATTAGCTATTCCTGAATGGAAATGGGATAAAATTGGTATGGATTTCATTACCGGTTTTCCCAGGACCAAAAGAGGGAATAATGCTATTTTCGTTGTGGTCGATCGTCTTTCCAAAGTAGCTCATTTCTTACCTGTTCGTGAGAGTATAACCGCTAGTCAGCTGGCAGACTTATACATCTCCCTAATAGTGTCTCTTCATGGTGTCCCTTTGGAAATCAATTCGGATCGAGGAAGTCTTTTCACCTCTCGATTTTGGGAAAGTTTCCAAAATGCTATGGGAACCCGTCTCTCCTTTAGCACCGCTTTCCACCCTCATTTAAGTGGTCAAGTGGAACGCGTCAATCAGATTCTAGAAGACATGCTTCGAGCCTCTGTTATCTCGTTCGGAATGGACTGGGAGAAGTGCCTTCCATTTGCCGAATTCGCTTACAACAACAGCTATCAATCCAGCTTGGGTAAAGCCCCTTTTGAAGTCCTCTATGGACGGCGATGTCGAACACCCCTTAACTGGTCAGAGACCGGGGAAAGACAATTCTTTGGCCCGGATATGATTCAGGAAGCAGAAGAACAAGTTCGTATCGTTCGTGAAAAGTTGAAAGCAGCCCAATCTCGTCAAAAGAGTCAATATGACCGAAAACATAAGGCTATGACTTTCGAGGTTGACGAGAAGGCTTATCTTCGGGTCACCCCTCTGAAGGGAACCCATCGTTTCGGTATCAAAGGCAAATTGGCTCCTCGTTACATTGGACCTTTTCGCATTCTTGCCAAACGAGGAGAAGTTGCCTACCAATTGGAACTACCTCCGCACCTCTCCAGAGTTCACGATGTCTTCCACATTTCTCAACTCAGGCGTTGCTTCTCGGATCCTATCCGTGAAGTGGACCACGAAACGCTTGATCTCCAAGATAATCTTACCTATCGAGAGTACCCCATTCGTATCCTCGATCAAGCCGAACGTACCACGCGACGTCATAATATCAAGTTTCTCAAGGTTCAATGGTCGCACCATTCTGAAGATGAAGCAACCTGGGAAAGGGAGGATCGTCTTCGACTTGAATATCCCGCCTTCTTCCTGGAGGAACCCAAATCTCGGGACGAGATTCTTTTGAGTGGGGGTGAGTTGTCACACCCTAGCAAGTTATGCATTAGAGTGTTGCATCATGTTTACTCATTCATCAGAAACTTGAAATGGGGATGACAGAACCCCCAGTCCCCTCTGAAACCAACTAGGGTTTACTAAAATAATTTTTCAATGAACCTGAAATGCCCTTCTAAAATGCCCATCATTTTTGCCTTGGTTCAGAACCTCTGCCAAAAGTGGTGCACATTTTCCTAGGCCATCCTAGGGTTTTGAATTAAATCATAACTATTTGAATTTGGGCATTTAAAATTATATAAAATATTTAAATGCTCAAATATCTCCAAACTAAAATGTTTCATGTTGGAAATAATCCAACTATGGACCAGGAGTAGTTTGGTGATTTTTGGAGTTGCCTAGGTATTTTATTTAATTCAACAAAGTCGCAGTTATATTAAATAAAAACAGAAATAAAGAAAGGGGAAGACTTACCTGTGCGGCCCAGCCCAGCCGGCCCAGCACTGTGCTGGCCCGTGCCAGCCAGCTGCTTCCCCTCACCAGAGCAGGCAGGGAGGTGAGCATGGCGCGCCCGAGCTCGCCACGCACCACCCAGCCTCTCTGCATCGCCCTGGTCGCCGTTGCGCCGCGTGGATCGTCTTCTGGTCGTCGCCCCGACCTCGCCGACACCCCATTCACTCTCCCCCGGCTCTCCCTCACTCTCTCTCTCTCACGGCCGAAGCTCACCGTCGCCGCCGTTCGCCTTAGCCACCGTCTCCGACCACCCCTCGCTTCCCCGACCAGCTCAGAAGCTCCGCCTCGACTCCTTCTTCCTCCCCACCGCTCCACGGGTCCCCGGAAGCCCTGCATCGCCGCCACGTCGCCGTTCCCCTCTTCGGACTCCGACCACCGTCGCCGTCAAATTCGTCGTCTCCGACGCGTCCCCGAGCCCGCTTCGACGCCCACTGCAACCGCGGTGAGCTACGCCACCGTTTCCCCCTTCTCCCCTGCTCTCTCCCGACCCCTAGGCCCTAGCCCACCGCGGCCGAAAGCTTCACGCCGCCGGTGATGTCGCCGTCGTGGCCACGATCGCCGTAGCGCCCAACCGAGCACGCCATCGTGCTCCACATCTCACTAGGAGCACGTAGCACGCTCCAACACCCCCCCTAACACCCTGCAACACCGTTCCCGCGCACGACCGAACCCCGGCCGCCGCAGCCGAGCTCGCCGCCGTCGACTCCGGCCACCCCGACCCCAACGGACTCCGCCAAGAGCCGCGGGTCGTCCTCAGCTTCACTCCGGTGGCCTCCGCGGTTCATTTGGTGGCCGAAACGACCAAAACCACTATCGCCGCCGCACTGATGGTCGCCGCCGGCCAGAACTCCGGCGAGCTGACATGGCCTAGTTAATTAGCCACTAAACCACCACCTACTGACGCTGACAAGTGGGCCCCAGGGCTTAGTCAAAGCTAACCAGCCCGGGTCAACACGGGATTAGCCCCTGTGTCACTGACGTGTGGACCCCACACGTCAGGTTTGACCCGAGCCAGCCCTGTTGACCTGCTGATGTCACTGTGACGTCAGGCTGACGCAGTAAATGATATTTTTGGATTTAAATTAAATCAGGAAATTCCAGAATATTAATTAAACTTCAAAAATTCATAACTTTTATTCTGTAACTCCAAATTGGACAAATTATATATGAAAAATGATCAGAAAAATCCAATCTATCCATCTGTACTATTTTCATGCATGATCCAACAAGTTAAATGGATGTTTTAATCAGAACAAGGAAAAGCACTTTAAAAGGCCATATTTGAAATTGAAATTTGAATCTTTGATTCAAATTTGTTCAAACCCTTCTGGCTTTAGTTGCATTAGCCCAACACACTCATATTGCCATGTTTCATGCATGCATCATATTGTTGCACATTGTTTGGTGATGCCTGTGTATCGTTATCCTTTACGACAGGATCTGTCCCCGAGGAGTACCGTGACTACCCTAACGAAGAACCGTATCCGTGCATCGAACCATCAGGCAAGCAACCAACCATTTGATCATATCGATACAATCCCATGTTCACGCTCCTGCTCTCTTTTACTGCATTAAGACAACGCGATTCAAACTGCTGTGTGCTACGGTAGTTGAACCCATTTCCTCTGCATGACCTGTCATTGCCACAGTAACTAGATGAAACCCACTAGCATGTGTAGGAGTTGATTGAGCCATATGTATGTGTTGTTCCTACCTTGCTATGCCTGCTATGCTTAGAGTCGTGTCAGGTCTGGTTCATCTGGGTGATGGGCTAGAGTGAAATGATTATGTCGGTAATGAGAGTGGTGTGGTGAACACGTTTTGGTAAAGGTATCGATGAGAGGCCATGTAGGAGTACATGGTGGGTTGTTTCATTGAAGCCGACCTTAAGCACTGAGATCTGTATGTGTGATTTAAGAATCAGCTACTACCATGCATTGGGCCTGAAACCAATGGACCCTCTCGACTTCTTATTCACCCTAGTTCTCCGTCCAGGAGTTGCAAGTAGTTTCTGGTGTTTGTAGCCTACTGGAGGCCGTGGACAGCGCTGACCGTAGGGGTGGGCTGTGATGCGGTAGGTACGTGGCCGGGTGTACCGAATACCCGTTAGGTATCTCGGGAACCCTGTTCACATCGTTCGGGGCCGTATGGGAAACCTCGGCCGGACTCCCTGCGGATGGAACCTGAATAGGCGATAAACCTGGACTGGAGGCTTAGGTGATTAGGTAGGTCGTGGCCGACACCCACGTTGGGCTTCCGCTTGAAGGTTGCCGAGTACATGTCGTGTAAACGACGGTAAGTGGTGAGAGCGTGTATGAAGAAGTACCACCTGCAGGGTTAACATGATCTATTCGAATAGCCGCGTCCGCGGTAAAGGACTACTTGGTTGCCTATACAGTTCATAGACAAGTAAATGGAAACTACTAAAAGCCTCAAGATAAGTGTGAGTGCCGAGGATGGCTCCTCCGTAGGAGGACGGAGGTGGATCCTCGGTAGTGTATTGAAGTGGTGAATAGTGGACTCATGTGCGCAAAACTATTTCAAGTTGAAGTATCGTAGGATAGCCTAGCCAAGAGTCAAAGCTGGCTTGCTGCAATAACTCCACCAACCCTTCTTGATACTATGCATGTATGTAGGATCTGATGTAAGTCTTGCTGAGTACCTTTGTACTCATGTTGCTATAATCTACATTTTTACAGAAGACGCTGCAACCCCTTCTGATGGGTTCTATGTAGACGTTGACATCAACGAGTAGGCTAAAGACCCAGGTGGTGACCCTGAGCTTGTGAAGGACCACATAGTATAGCCAGAGACTTTCCAAGCCTCTTTTATTTTACTAGTTGTCTGTACTCAGACAAGTTACTTCCGCTGCTGGCTTGTATGATTGTATGACTTGTATGTTGGGTCGTGAGACCCGTACCTTTGTGTGTATGTTATGTATGGCTCACTGAGCCTTAAATAAAGTACTTGTGTCATAGAGTCATGTTGTGATGCTTCGTTGTATTTGCACATATCGAGCATATTGTGTGTATGATTGAAATGCTTGGTATGTGTGGGATCTGGCTATCTAGTTGTTTATCTTTAGTAGCCTCTCTTACCGGGAAATGTCTCCTAGTGTTACCGCTGAGCCATGGTAGCTTGCTACTGCTCTGGAACACTTAGGCTGGCCGGCATGTGTCCTTCTTCGTTCCTGTGTCTGTCCCTTCGGGGAAATGTCACGCTTTGAGTACCGGAGTCCTGTTAGCCCGCTACAGCCCGGTTTACCGGAGTCCTGCTAGCCCAGCGCTACAGCCCGGACCCACTTGCTGATGACCGACACGTTCGAAGCTGGGTCATGGATGCCTGTCCCTGTAGGTCTGTGCCACTTTGGGTTTACGACTAGTCATGTCAGCCCGGGCTCTTTATCATATGGATGCTAGCGACACTTTCATATACGCGAGCCAAAAGGCGCAAACGGTCCCGGGAAAAGGTAAGACGACACCCGTGGGGATACCGTGCGTGAGGCCGCAAAGTGATATGAGGTGTTACCAGCTAGATCGATGTGACATCGAGTCGGGGTCCTGACAGAAAATCTGTGAATTGTTCTGTCAGTAAATTCAAATCACATACAATGAGTGCATGATAGCTGGTTAAATGAGCCAACCGTTTCCAACCAATAATAGTGTAAGCATGCAATGAAAGATCTTGCCAGCTCAAACATGAGTGAAAACGAGAACAAAAGATATCAAAAAGTTGTACTCAATATCCAGGTGTTAGAGAATTAATGTGAGTTCTTCTATACAAAAGAAGTCGCTGGTGCTGAAACCAAAAAATACTTTGGATTACCAGGTAGCGTAGTAGTATGGAACATGTCTGCATATCAGTTTTTTGATGCAAACTCAGAAGTGTATACACAGTTTAGGACTTTTCTGAAAAACAATTATAACATCAACGAGCTATATGAGGTAGTAGATCATCATAATGCCATACCACTCTTCTATCAAACTCCCCTCTAAATTATATAAACATATAAACCATTTATAGTAGCCAACAATGCACTCATTTACTTTTTTACAGTAAACAACCAAATTCTATAAACCAAAAAGACATTACCATATTTTGGCAAAGAAGCTAAAGGATACATCATGGTTTACTCTGGAATAACACGCCCATGATCAAAAGATCCATATGGCGATGAAACTTCGTATGTATGCCTATGTTTCTCTTAATATTAGGTGACCACATATTTTTTACATTCATCCCAAGGTAGAAAACATGCTTGTACTCTTAAAAACGATCGTGTAAACCAAGTTAATTTGTTTATACCGTTGAGCCAAATCAGAAGTAATTATAACTATGAATTTCGACAGCTCATGTTTTTTTACACGACACTATGACAGTCAAGAGGAAATACACTTATTTAACATCAAAGTGGTAAATCACTTGTTACCACTATAACCCTGAAAATATCAGAGTCGACTTCAAGACCCTTGCATATGGCTCATATATCATAACAACATAAATCAAAACTAACACTTGCTAGTTACTCTTGTAACAAAACAAGTCCTACAACTACAAAAAAAATCTTGTAGTTCATTCTTTCATAGTAAACATTGTCTGAATTATAGTTGCCAACACTCATGCATCACAATGCCAGGAGTCCTGTAAAATAGCATGAATATCACTATTTTTTAACATCTGTAGCACAAATATGTACAAGGGAAATAATGTAAATCCCTGGCAGTAAAGTGGCAATAATATTGGAGACTTTTGATTTTTAGTGGAACTTGTAGCAATCACACATGAAATATTCCTACCAAAACGCACAAAGATGAAGTACTATAGAGATAACAATTGGCCAACATGTAGAAAAAATAGTACATCAGACAACCGAAGTGAGCACACCTGAATCTAGAAAGAAAGGTGACACTAGACTTCCCTGCTATCACCGTGCCATTGCAAGCACGCACAGCCACCGTGTTGTGGAGCAAATTGAACAAAATTCAAAACTCACCCATAGATGCATCATGAACCTGATTGTTTGAATCTCTTGTCCGTATTGTAATGACAAATAGGATAATGCCAAGAGGTTAGGGTTTGAGACACCTAGACGGAAACAAGAGAATTTGCAGATTTCTTTCGTTGATAATGAAAAACCAGAAATTATACACGCAAGAATTTAAGGAATCACTCGAACCCCGAGAGGAGACCTGGGTTGTTCGGCGTGGTGGAGGTGAGGCGTAGCGAGATGAGGCGTTGTGGCCGAAACTCGCGGCGCATCGGGCAACGCATGCGTTGGTGCCCGGAAGAAGGCACAGCTCCTCCTCGGCCCTCGCATGTACACGACGGCGGCTCGTGCGTCCCGGCGGCGGCGTCTCGCTGGCAGTGGCGTGCGACCTTCATGCTTTTGGGTATTTTCTCTCTTCTGTGATGTGGAGGCTTCGTACGTGGATGGATTTGTTGAGGTGGGCGCTAATTAAGGGAGAGAGGTTAACCGATGTTAGTTTGGATGGCGTGTGTGATTGCATGAGTTTTTTTTTCTTATGTGTGATTGCAGGAGTTGCGGACGTGAGACGTGGGATATTTGTCTCCACCGGTGGAGTATGGTCAGTCAACCTAAATTGCTAATTGCACACAGAAAATGGATCAGATTAAGACTAACCGTTAGATCAAGTTTATGGGCCTAATCTTACGATGGTAATTAGTCCGTGTATATTTTGCGGGGTGCGTTTAGAAAAGATTATGTTTGATCTTTTATAAGTAGTGTAGATGCATACCGGGCAACATAGAGCCCATATGTATTTCCTCGGAAAGTAATAAGCATCATGCCTTGTTCAGTGGGTGCTAGTTTGACTGCTTACCTACGGACTATGCTTCTAGATGTGCCCCTGACTTGATTTTCTAATACATCTCATTCCCATGCTAGATCGCTCTATGTGACCGGCGGTGCTATTCAGCCTGCTCGTTATTGGTCATCTTGTCCCACGATTTGCCATCCTCTACCGGCCCACCTACAAATTAAAGTGATTCCTCTACATGGCGAATAAGCTAGTTTATATAGGAGGTCACCGAGTGACCAACATTGTGTGTGGCCAGAACATCATCATTGCTTCATCAAATATCACATGCCAACTGTTGTGATTGTTTAATTCTACAGTGAGTGGTGTAGTTAATAACATTTATAACACTCATGGCATAGCTAGATATGACAAACCCTGAGCAGAATGCTGCTAGCAAACCATGACAATGAAGCCATTGCAAATACAACTTACTTTTATATTGAATAATTTGGGTTTGACCAGATGTGACCAGATGCGCATTACGGTTTTGTTTCAGTCCAGTTTGTGTACTTTTTAAGTATGTGATTTAGTTACCTAGATCTCCAAATTCTTGTACAGATCCGTAGAAGCTATATATATATATTTCCAAATTAACAACATAAAAAATATATTTAGATCCTTCGCAGTGGACTTTATGTATCATGCATTGATGCATTTCGAGGTCTCGATGAATAATAACAAGAAAATTTCAATGTCCAAGATTCAGATAAAAGTTAAGATCTTCATATGGTATCTTTGGAGGGGAGTTGTGCAAACTAAAGATAATCTCGCCTGTCGCAATAGGCAAGCAAACAAGATGTGTAGTTTTTTACTCATGACAAAACATCTTCTTTTTCAATGCAAGGTTGCATGTTCTACGGGGTCTGTCACCCAAATAGGATTCAATTTGTATCCCCTCACAAGTGTTGTTAATATTTTTGGTCATTAATTGAACCGTATTTTAAATAGATTAAGAACGCTAATAAGGATATACCTTATTATGTGTGCTTTGGCTACATAGAAATGATTGTATATGCAACCAAGGAGTTGTTATCCATGTATGGCAACATAACCTTCGGATCGGTCAACCACTTCCTTCCACGTAGGTATAATGTCAATCCTATATAACTATTGAAGGCATAATGTGAATCCTATATGACTGCTGTTGTCGATATGTCGGATATTTTATCTGTTGTCGGTTTGCAAGGGTTTGGCTGTGTGCATCTCAGTTACATAGAGGCTACATGTTGCTCATGCTCTGTTTCTGTTATCTAGAGCACATTTGAAGTTAATAAAAATGCATCGGATATATGGGATTTATTCCAGCTACTAATTCAACCACGGAGTCTGGCGGTGGCACTAGGTAGCTTGCTGAAACTACTACAGGCCTCTGGTCGATACAACTACTTGGACAACCTAGTTGTTGTTGCCGCCGTTGGCATCGGTGAGGTCCATGGCGGGCCTCTCCACGTCCTCCATCTCCTCCTCCCGGACGAACACCGCCTGGTCCAGCACCAACACCGACCGGCCCACGCCTCCGTACAAGTGGTGCGGTGGAGCGGGATGCGCGCCCTCGCCGTGGGCGTCAGCGTCGGCATCGGCAGGGACGAAGATGCCCCTGTCCTGGTCCTCGCCGCCGATGGTCTCACCGTTGCCGTGGCCACGTGCTCCTCCTCGCCCTGGAGCACCTCGACGTTCTTGCGGTTCAGCGCCGCCTCCACGTCCGCCCTCGTTATCACCGCTGCCGGGCCATTGGCGTCCCTGCGCTCCTCTTCACGCCGCGCGCTGGCCGAGGAGTGGTTCATGCTGGCCCCGCTCCTGAAACACACAGGATCATCGATGCTGCCATGAATGAGTGGTAGTTCTACTTCTAGGCGGCAAAAACGGAGTAAGGAGCAGGGTAAAGCTGGTTACCTACATGGAGGAGGCAAGAATCTGCCTGGTCTGGCTCTGGCCGGCCACCCGGCGGCCCGCGGCGGTCAGTGCTCGTGCAGCCATGGCCGAAACGGCAGAGCAGCTCTCTCTCAGATCGATGGAGCTCCCTTCCCTGCTTGTGTGAGCTCAATACAGAGAGGACAAAAGCAGAGCAGAAGCAGCACGAGTGCGAGCTTATCCACTGTGGTCTGAGAGCTGAGGTGAGGTCTTCTTTCCCTGCACCTCAAAGATGATGTGCTTATCAATTCACTGCCAGTGCGGGGACGACTAGTAGCAAAAGAGCGCGCGGAAAAAACATTTGTGCAGCGAGTGGAGGGTCCGTCCCGTGGATGACGGCTTGTGTCCCTGGCGTTTCTCTGGGCGACTCCCGTCGCCGCCGCCGCCTCCGACGCTAGGGTTTCTGTGCTCTGGAGCGCTCCGGGGTGCCCCCCTCGGCGCCTCTCGCTTTCCTCACTGGGTGTGCAGCCTAGATCTCCAGGCAGAACACCTCTCGACCTCCACCCACGATCTGATTTTGGGCACGGGAGCCTAATATCTCGAGAGACTAGTTCGTTGTGCTCGCTTGTGTGAGATGGAGAAGGTGAATAACCTGCTGCAGGGCCTAAAGCTGTCGGAGGCAGAGAAGAAAGGAGTGAAGATCGGTGGGAGGGGATCTGGGAAGATTGGAATGGAACAAAGAGCCATGGCCAAATTGTTCTCTGAGAAGCCGGCACATGCGGATGCACTGGCCCAGGCGCTAGGAAAGGCATGGAGTCCGATGAGAGGGGTAAGTTGCAAGGATTTGAGAGGGAACATCTTCCTGTTTACTTTTAAACAGGAATCAGAGAAAAGAAAGGCATTGGAAGGGGGCCCCTGGACGTTTGATAAAGATTTGCTGCTACTAGAAGAGTTTGATCCGTCAAAAAGGATTGAGGACTATGAATTTCGGCATGTGCAAATGTGGGTGCAGGTGTTTAATCTGCCTCTTGGGGACATGCATAGGGACAATGGAGAGGTGATTGGCAACCTGATAGGAGAAACAATGGAAGTGGATGTGGGGGAAGATGATATGGCCATCGGAATTTTCATGAGAATTAAGGTGAAGATGCTTGTTGCTGAACTGTTAATGAGAGGAAGTTGGCTCACTGTCACAAAAGAGGTAGAAGGAAAATAAAAAGAGGAAAAGACATGGGCAAGGTTTGAGTATGAGTTCCTTCCTGACTTTTGTTTTGCGTGCGGAATCATGGGCCATGATGCTAGGGACCGTTCCATTAAGCAAAAAAGAGGAGAAAAACCACAATTTGGAAAGGATCTCAAGGCTTTTATAGAGTCTAGGAGGGGAGGAGACGATAGAGGGAGACGGAGCAGTGGTGCGGGCAGCGGAAGCAATGGCCGAGGCTACTATGACGGAAGATGGAATGGAAAATCTCGAAGTGATGATCGATCTTGGAGGAAAGACAATACGGGCAAGGGTAGCAATGCTAGTGGTCAATCAGGAGGGGGGGATGAAGTATCCAGTCCATTAAAAAACTTGCCAGCATCAAGTTCAGATGTGCTAATCTCGAGAAAGCAACTCATGTTTACGGATAAGGGGGCTGATACAGGAGCAGAGAATGGTGGTGTTAATGATAAAATCATGGAGGACAAGGAGGATGAAGAAAAAAGGTTGCAGGAGCAATTTGAGAAGGCAAAGGCAGAGAGCGAAGCTCGGGAGAGGGAGCGGGAGGAAGCTGACTTGAGAGTGAAGGAAAAGGTAGCACAAGAAAAGGCACTAACCCAATAGGAAATGAAACAAGAGATAGCAGCAATGGAAAAGGAGGGATTGGGTAGGGAGAAAAGTGAAGTGGAAAAGGAACTCGTCGGCATGGAAAGAAGGGTGGTACAGAGTAATGTCGGGGGTGGAAAAGCAGGGAAGGGGCTTGGGAAGCATGGTGGCACATATAAGAGAACACCGAGGACTAGTAGCAAAGCGCAAGAACCTTTGGGAGTCAGGGCGGGGGAGAAGAGAGGCTTAGTGCCAATGGAGGTGGAGGATGGGCCTCAGGGGGAGCCATCAAAGAAGCAAAAGGGTGACGAAAGAACGTCTGAAAAATCAGGAGCGGGGCTGACGTTTCAGCCCTACGAGCAGCAATGAAGCTCGCGGCGTGGAATTGTCGGGGGTTGGGGAATGGCCCGGCAATTCGAGGGCTCCTGGATATCCGGGAGAAGGAGGACCCTGATGTGATGTTTCTTTGCGAGACGAGGACCGATGAGAAGGGATTGGAATGGCTTAGGTGGAAGTTAGGGCTCCCTATCTGGGTGGTACAAAAAAGTGCGGGACAAAGTGGCGGATTGGCAGTGTTATGGAGGAATGGTTTGACAGTGAAAGGTGGATGGTGTTCTCGGTATCACATTGACACTGAGATTACCGAGGAGGATGGTTTTGCCTGGAGATTTACTGGTATCTATGGGGAGTCAAAGATGGATGAAAAACACAAGACTTGGAAACTGCTGCGTACTCTAAAAAACCACAACAATAAACCTTGGCTGATGGCGGGGGATTTCAATGAGATCCTACTCCAGTGCGAGAAGGAAGGGGGGTGGCTCGGCCCCAACAAGCTATGGACAGCTTTCGAAGTGCTCTGGAGGAGTGTGACCTGCATGATCTCGGCTTCGATGGTGATCCATACACCTGGCGAA
>NW_021309872.1:39217-42347 GCF_002162155.2 Triticum dicoccoides
GGAGGAAGTACTGCATGTGTTAAACGGAGGTGACATCCCACAAGGCTGGAATGACACGTGTGTGGTGCTAATTCCCAAGGTAAAGAAGCCAAAAACTCTGAAAGAGCTGCGACCTATAAGTCTATGCAATGTAGTGTATAAGCTGGTTTCAAAAGTCCTGGCAAATCATCTCAAGGCCATCCTTACTGAAATCATTGCTCCCAACCAAAGTGCCTTTGTGCCGGGCCGGTTAATCACGGACAACATATTGCTTGCCTATGAAGTGACACATTACATGCAAAATAAGAGGTCTGGATCGGTTGGATATGCAGCATTGAAGCTCGACATGAGCAAAGCATATGATAGGGTTGAGTGACAATTCTTGGAGGAGGTGATGAACAAGATGGGGTTTGCAGCAAGCTGGGTGTCCACTATCATGAAGTGTGTGAAAACAGTGAAGTATAGATTCAAATTCAGTGGCACCTGGACATAAGAGATCACTCCAGGTAGAGGCCTCAGACAAGGGGATCCAATCTCCCCATATTTGTTTCTAATTTGTGTTGAGGCTTTCTCAAGTTTACTAAACACGGCAGAGGTGAATGGTGAGCTGCAAGGTGTGAAGGTTTGTCGTGATTCCCCGAGTTTTAACCATCTACTGTTTGCAGATGACTCGCTAATTCTTCTGAAAGTGAATGAAGAAAGTCCGCATCATCTTCAAAACATTCTTTCTCTTTATGAGGTTTGCTCGGGACAGACTATAAATGTTCATAAATCATCTATCATGTTTAGCAAGAACACCAAGCAACATGACAAGGTTCATTTCATGCAGCAACTAGGAGTTCAGAAGGAAACTCGAAATGAAAGATATTTGGGTCTGCCGGTGTACGTAGGACAGTCGAGGGCAAGTGTCTTTGCCTATCTAAAAGACCGGATATGGGCACGTATCCAGGGCTGGATGGAGAAGCTCTTATCTAAGGTGGGTAAAGAGATTTTGATAAAAGCTGTTGCACAAGCAATACCCACCTTTGCCATGTCTTGTTTTGACTTAACCAAGGGCCTTTGTGAGCAGATTAGCATGATGATCGGGAGATATTTCTGGGCACAGCAAGATAATGAGAACAAGATGCATTGGATCAGCTGGGAGAAGTTAACACTTTCTAAAGCAGAAGGGGGGCTGGGCTGCAAGGACCTGCATTCTTTCAACCTGGCCATGCTTGCAAAACAAGGATGGCGGCTGCTAACCGACCCAAACTCGCTGTGTGCACGCGTTTTGCGGGCCAAATATTACCCCGATGGGGATTTGGTAGGTGCACAGCCGAAAGAGGGTATGTCATATACTTGGAGGACCATATTGCAAGGTATTGAGCTGCTGCGAAATGGAATAATAAAGCGGGTGGGTGATGGTTCCAACATCAATATATGGGCAGATCCATGGCTGCCTAGGCAATGGTCCAGAAGGCCGATTACACCCCGAGGAGGCTCTTTGGTCACGAAGGTGCAAGAAGTGTTTGATCCATACACACGTAGTTGGGATATACAGCTTGTCCACGATCTATTTTGGGCAGTGGATGCCTCTTTGATCCTTGCAATCCAGTTAAAACAGATATAGAGGATGATTGGGCATGGTCATGTGACCCCAAAGGAATCTTCTCAGTTAAGTCGGCGTACAAGTTGCATCAGCTCATTGGACGAAGGGAACAAGCGGGAACTTCAGCTGCAGCAGGGCAAGAGGAATTTCATTGGTATGATATCTGGAATGTTGCGTGTACGCCGACGACAAAACAATTTTTATGGCGCATCACACACAATAACCTGCCAATGCTGCTCGGCATCAAGCGAAGAGGGATTGAGACTGATATCCTCTGCCCAGTTTGTCACCGTCTTGATGAAGACGGAGCTCACTTGTTTCTGAAGTGTAAGGAGGTACGCAAAGTTTAGGCAGGCCTGGAAATGGAGAATGAACGCCAAATGCTCCTGGAATGTGTTGGCCCCAAAGATTTCTTAAACAGGCTACTGAAATGGGAGACAAAGAAGGCCATGACAAGCATCGCCTTACTATGGACTTGGTGGACGACAAGAAATAAGATAAATGCAGAGAACATGAAGCTGGACATCGGCGCTGCGCTGTTCCAAACCAGAAGAATGGTCACTGATTTTGAGACTTTTTGCCTTAACACTCCAAGGGAGAGGATCGTTCAGGTGCAGAAATGGGAACCCCCAACAGATGACACACTGAAGATTAACACAGATAGGAGTTTTTTTTTCTGAATGAGAGGGCAGGAGGCTGGGGCTTTGTGATTCGCGACAGGGCTGGGGAAGCTGTTGGCTCAGGGGCGGGCAAGCTCAATTACTTGCAAGACTCACTTCAGGCGGAAGCGGAGGCATGCTTACACGCTATTACGGCTGCGGAGGGATGGGGCATGACAAACATTGTGGTTGAGACGGATTCTTGTGAACTTGTTCAGGCGGTAACCACACAGCACTACGACCTCTCTCCCAATGGAGCCCTGTTCTGTGAGATTAAAGCATTTGTTAGTCTGAATTTCTCCTCTTTTAAGTTTGTGCACTGTCCTAGAACCTGTAATAAGATTGCTGATGCATTAGCGGCTTTTGGTGCGAAGATGAACACGGACCCCCAAGCCGTATGGCCGGGTGGAGCCGCTACCTTTGTATGTGACTTGATGGCCAGCGATATTGTTGCGCCTGCTGGTTAATGGAATAGAGTTTGTTTCTGGTCAAAAAAAAGAGCGCGCGGAATGGCTTGGCAACACGCGGCCCGGCGCCATGCTCCGATGGAAAAGAACGGAGGAGGGATGCAGGTGCATGAACCGCCCTTTTCGTCGGAGAAAGACACGTGCTTTTACTTCGGCATCGATGCTTTTTCCGGGATGTTCTTCTTCCCTGCTCCTTGGCTTTAAAATATATTAAGGTGTCTTAGTTTTTTGAAAAAGTTAAATTATGTATAATTGACTAAATTTTTAGAAAAATATATGAATATCAACGATATCGAATTTGTATCAGATCCCACATGAAAACTATTTTCCTATTTAACTATTTATATTGTGGATGTTGATTTTTATTTGGGCAACGCTAATGCCTACATGTGTGGTGGGAGCTAAACCCGCCCACACGTCCTATAGCACACAGACTG
>NW_021309873.1:0-2444 GCF_002162155.2 Triticum dicoccoides
ATTTTATGCAACGTTCTCCAACAGTGGTATCAGAGCTAGGTCTATGCGTAGTTCTCTATTGCACGAGTAGAACACAAATCTGTTGTGGGCGTAGATCTTGTCAACTTGCTTGCCACTACTAGTCTTATCTTGCTTTAGCGGTATTGTGGGATGAAGAGGTCCGGACCGACCTTACACGTACGCTTACGTGAGACAGGTTCCACCGACTGACATGCACTAGTTGCATAAGGTGGCTAGCGGATGTCTGTCTCTCCTACTTTAGTTGGAGCGGATTCGATGAAAATGGTCCTTATGAAGGGTAAATAGAAGTTGACAAAAGTCACGTTGTGGTTATTCGTAGGTAAGAAAACGTTCTTGCTAGAACCCAATTGCAGCCACGTAAAAGATGCAACAACAATTAGAGGACGTCTAACTTGTTTTTGCAGCAATTGCTAAGTGAGTGATATGGCCAAAAGTTGTGATGAATGATGAATGATATATTGTGATGTATGAGATCATGTTCTTGTAATAGGAATCACGACTTGCATGTCGATGAGTATGACAACCGGCGGGAGCCATAGGAGTTGTCTTAATTATTGTATGACCTGCGTGTCAATGATTTAACGCCATGTAATTACTTTAGTTTATTGCTAAATCGTTAGCCATAGTAGTAGAAGTAATAGTTGGCGAGCAACTTCATGGAGACACGATGATGGAGATCATGATGATGGAGATCATGATGATGGAGATCATGGTGTCATGCCGGTGACGAAGATGATCAAGGAGCCCCGAAGATGGAGATCGAAGGAGCTACATGATATTGGCCATATCATGTCACTACTATATAATTGCATGTGATGTTTATTATGTTTTATGCATCTTGTTTACTTAGAACGGCTGTAGTAAATAAGATGATCCCTCATAATAATTTCAAGAAGGTGTTCCCCCTAACTGTGCGCCGTTGCTAAAGTTCGTCGTTTCGAAGCACCACGTGATGATTGGGTGTGATAGATTCCTACGTTCACATACAACGGGTGTAAGACAGTTTTACACATGCAAAACACTTAGGTTAACTTGACGAGCCTAGCATGTACAGACATGGCCTCGGAACACAGAGACCGAAAGGTCGAACATGAGTCGTATGGAAGATACGATCAACATGGAGATGTTCACTGATGATGACTAGTCCGTCTCACGTGATGATCAGACACGGCCTAGTCGACTCGGATCATGTAACACTTAGATGACTAGAGGGATGTCAAATCTTAGTGGGAGTTCATTAAATAATTTGATTAGATGAACTTAATTATCATGAACGTAGTCTAAAATCTTTGCAAAATATGTCTTGTAGATCAAATGGCCAACGCTCATGTCAACATGAACTTCAACGCGTTCCTAGAGAAAACCAAGCTGAAAGATGATGGCAGCAACTATTCGGGCTGGGTCCGGAACCTGAGGATCATCCTCATAGCTGCCAAGAAAGCATATGTCCTAGAAGGACAGCTAGGTGAAGCACCCATCCCAGAGAACCAAGACGTTATGAACGCTTGGCAGTCACGTGCTGATGATTACTCCCTCGTTCAGTGCGGCATGCTTTACAGCTTAGAACCGGGGCTCCAAAAGCGTTTTGAGAAACACAGAGCATATGAGATGTTCGAGGAGCTGAAAATGGTTTTTCAAGCTCATGCCCGGGTCGAGAGATATGAAGTCTCCGACAAGTTCTATAGTTGTAAGATGGAGGAAAATAGTTCTGTCAGTGAGCACATACTCAAAATGTCTGGGTTGCACAACCGCCTGTCCCAGCTGGACATTAACCTCCCGGACGAGGCGGTCATTGACAGAATCCTTCAGTCGCTCCCACCGAGCTACAAGAGCTTTGTGATGAACTACAATATGCAGGGGATGGTGAAGACCATTCCTGAAGTATTTTCAATGCTGAAGTCAGCAGAGGTTGAAATCAAGAAAGAACATCAAGTGTTGATGGTCAATAAGACCACTAAGTTCAAGAAGGGCAAGGGTAAGAAGAATTTCAAGAAGGACGGCAAAGATGTTGCCGCGCACGGTAAGCCAGTTGCGGGGAAGAAGTCAAATAATGGACCCAAGCCTGAGACTGAGTGCTTTTATTGCAAAGGGAAGGGTCAGTCACTAGTGCAGAACCGGGCAATAGCACCGGTTCGTAAGGCCCTTTAGTGCCGGTTCCATAACCGGCACTAAAGTGTGGGCACTAAAGCCCCCCCCCCCTTTAGTACCGGTTCAGCATGAACCGGTGCTAAAGGGCAACCACGTGGCACGAGCCAGCTCCGGGGGCCTGGAGCCCTTTAGTACCGGTTGGTAAGACCAACCGGTACTATAAGGTTTGGTTTTTTTTTTAGTTTTATGATTTCTTTTTCATTTAATTTTGTGTATCCATTTTAATTCTTTTTCGTTTGCTGGTATTTTACGATACTACACATTGTACACGTTAT
>NW_021309874.1:0-2438 GCF_002162155.2 Triticum dicoccoides
ATTTTATGCAACGTTCTCCAACAGTGGTATCAGAGCTAGGTCTATGCGTAGTTCTCTATTGCACGAGTAGAACACAAATCTGTTGTGGGCGTAGATCTTGTCAACTTGCTTGCCACTACTAGTCTTATCTTGCTTTAGCGGTATTGTGGGATGAAGAGGTCCGGACCGACCTTACACGTACGCTTACGTGAGACAGGTTCCACCGACTGACATGCACTAGTTGCATAAGGTGGCTAGCGGATGTCTGTCTCTCCTACTTTAGTTGGAGCGGATTCGATGAAAATGGTCCTTATGAAGGGTAAATAGAAGTTGACAAAAGTCACGTTGTGGTTATTCGTAGGTAAGAAAACGTTCTTGCTAGAACCCAATTGCAGCCACGTAAAAGATGCAACAACAATTAGAGGACGTCTAACTTGTTTTTGCAGCAATTGCTAAGTGAGTGATATGGCCAAAAGTTGTGATGAATGATGAATGATATATTGTGATGTATGAGATCATGTTCTTGTAATAGGAATCACGACTTGCATGTCGATGAGTATGACAACCGGCGGGAGCCATAGGAGTTGTCTTAATTATTGTATGACCTGCGTGTCAATGATTTAACGCCATGTAATTACTTTAGTTTATTGCTAAATCGTTAGCCATAGTAGTAGAAGTAATAGTTGGCGAGCAACTTCATGGAGACACGATGATGGAGATCATGATGATGGAGATCATGATGATGGAGATCATGGTGTCATGCCGGTGACGAAGATGATCAAGGAGCCCCGAAGATGGAGATCGAAGGAGCTACATGATATTGGCCATATCATGTCACTACTATATAATTGCATGTGATGTTTATTATGTTTTATGCATCTTGTTTACTTAGAACGGCTGTAGTAAATAAGATGATCCCTCATAATAATTTCAAGAAGGTGTTCCCCCTAACTGTGCGCCGTTGCTAAAGTTCGTCGTTTCGAAGCACCACGTGATGATTGGGTGTGATAGATTCCTACGTTCACATACAACGGGTGTAAGACAGTTTTACACATGCAAAACACTTAGGTTAACTTGACGAGCCTAGCATGTACAGACATGGCCTCGGAACACAGAGACCGAAAGGTCGAACATGAGTCGTATGGAAGATACGATCAACATGGAGATGTTCACTGATGATGACTAGTCCGTCTCACGTGATGATCAGACACGGCCTAGTCGACTCGGATCATGTAACACTTAGATGACTAGAGGGATGTCAAATCTTAGTGGGAGTTCATTAAATAATTTGATTAGATGAACTTAATTATCATGAACGTAGTCTAAAATCTTTGCAAAATATGTCTTGTAGATCAAATGGCCAACGCTCATGTCAACATGAACTTCAACGCGTTCCTAGAGAAAACCAAGCTGAAAGATGATGGCAGCAACTATTCGGGCTGGGTCCGGAACCTGAGGATCATCCTCATAGCTGCCAAGAAAGCATATGTCCTAGAAGGACAGCTAGGTGAAGCACCCATCCCAGAGAACCAAGACGTTATGAACGCTTGGCAGTCACGTGCTGATGATTACTCCCTCGTTCAGTGCGGCATGCTTTACAGCTTAGAACCGGGGCTCCAAAAGCGTTTTGAGAAACACGGAGCATATGAGATGTTCGAGGAGCTGAAAATGGTTTTTCAAGCTCATGCCCGGGTCGAGAGATATGAAGTCTCCGACAAGTTCTATAGTTGTAAGATGGAGGAAAATAGTTCTGTCAGTGAGCACATACTCAAAATGTCTGGGTTGCACAACCGCCTGTCCCAGCTGGACATTAACCTCCCGGACGAGGCGGTCATTTACAGAATCCTTCAGTCGCTCCCACCGAGCTACAAGAGCTTTGTGATGAACTACAATATGCAGGGGATGGTGAAGACCATTCCTGAAGTATTTTCAATGCTGAAGTCAGCAGAGGTTGAAATCAAGAAAGAACATCAAGTGTTGATGGTCAATAAGACCACTAAGTTCAAGAAGGGCAAGGGTAAGAAGAATTTCAAGAAGGACGGCAAAGATGTTGCCGCGCACGGTAAGCCAGTTGCGGGGAAGAAGTCAAATAATGGACCCAAGCCTGAGACTGAGTGCTTTTATTGCAAAGGGAAGGGTCAGTCACTAGTGCAGAACCGGGCAATAACACCGGTTCGTAAGGCCCTTTAGTGCCGGTTCCATAACCGGCACTAAAGTGTGGGCACTAAAGCCCCCCCCCCTTTAGTACCGGTTCAGCATGAACCGGTGCTAAAGGGCAACCACGTGGCACGAGCCAGCTCCGGGGGCCTGGAGCCCTTTAGTACCGGTTGGTAAGACCAACCGGTACTATAAGGTTTGGTTTTTTTTTTAGTTTTATGATTTCTTTTTCATTTAATTTTGTGTATCCATTTTAATTCTTTTTAGTTTGCTGGTATTTTACGATACTACACATTGTACAC
>NW_021309875.1:0-1112 GCF_002162155.2 Triticum dicoccoides
GGGAGCACGGGCTTCCTCCTGGTGCCCTCAGGGTGCCCAACCGCAGCCTGTAGTGCCATCCCGAGCTACTCCGGCGAGGTTCCGCCGTCGCCATGGTCGCCGGCGTCACTAGCCGACGTGGCCGCGTGATTAGCACTAATCACGGCCAGCTAACCTCCCCAGAGCCGCTGACGTATGGGCCCCACGCCCTTATTTAATCCTTATCATTTTCTGTTAAGTTTAACCTAACCACCATGGGCCCACACGTCAGCTTTGACCAAGCTGACGTGGCTGTTGACTTGGTCCCACCTGTCAGTGTCACTAACCAGCACTAGTCACTGACCAGTGGACCCCACTGGTCAGGTTTGACCCGGACCAGCCCCTGTTGACCTGCTGATGTCAGCATGACGTGGTGCTGACGCCATAACTCATTTTCTGGATTTATTTTAATTCATGAAATTTCAGAAAATATCCAAAACTTCAATAATTCATAGAAATTCAACCGTAACTCCAAATTAAATAATTTATATATGAAAAATTATCAGAAAAATTCAAGGAATCCATCTGTACCATTTTCATGCATGTTAGAACAACTTATAGCTGCTGTTTAGAACAAATCAATTAAATGGCATTTGAATAATCACATATGGAGTTTAAATTTGAATCTTGTATTCAAACCAACTTCATTTAATCTGTTGCTAGTTGCATTAGCTCAAAACACATTCATTTTGCCATGTCATGATCATGCATCATATTGTGCATTGCATTGATTGTGTTTCCTTCTATGTTGCCGGTATTTGTCCCCTCTCGATAGACGTGATACCGATGATGTGATCGTTGACACTGATGAAGACTCAATGCTATCTTCAGAAGTGCCAGGCAAGCAAAACCCCCTTGTTCATTCCGATAAAATCCCACTCTCTCGCTCCTGCTCTCTTTTAATGCATTAGGACAACACCGATTCAACTGTTACATGCTGCGGTAGTTGAACCCCTTTATCCTCTGCATGACCTGTCATTGCCACAGTAAATAGATGAAACCCACTAGCATGAGTAGGAGTTGTTTGAGCCCTGTTGTGCCTACTCATTCATGTTTGTTTGTCATGCCTGCTACTGCTTAGAGTTGAGTCAGGT
>NW_021309876.1:0-2312 GCF_002162155.2 Triticum dicoccoides
CCTCCTGGGTTACCTACCACTTAGGTGAGTCCCTGATGTCCTTTTCCTTTGGCTACTCTTGTCTTTCTTAATCTTTGTTGTTTTCTGGTCTAAGACTCAGAGATGGGATGAATTCATGATTGTTGAATGCTTAGAAACTAGAAAATGGCTCTGTAGGAGGCATGCACGCTCGTACTGAGAGATGCTATTCGTTTGCTTTGTCTTCCAAATCAAGAGACATGTATTCGTGTGCCTCCAGCATTTATTAAATTTCTTCAAATTTCAAAACTTTGTTGTTGTACATGCAAGGATTGTTTCATTCATCAAGAAAATAAAACAGGCCATGCCCATCAGCAACTACTCCTACTGTTTGAATAAATAAGAAATGACCATCATTTTGGATAAATTACAGCATTAATCCATCAAGGGGCATGGGCAATTTCCTTGTTCTATTTCTTACTGAATCCGGTTCCATCAAAGATGCCGACAACTTTGCAGCCGTCCACCTCACCATTGCCGGCAATTGCTCCCTGCAGGTAGCATCTCATCTCCCTCTGCTCACTCACTCGCTGACTGAGCTGCAGCGTTTGTAAACAATAGTGTGTCTACTGTTGAGGTTCATGGGATTTCCCATCGTGGAGTGTAATACTAACTCTTAAGGTAACAAAACTATGATGCAACGTTTGTATTTTGAGCTAAAAATCTAGTAGTACAATATGGTCAGGAGAACAACCTTGTTCCAAGGTTCAGGTCTATTCACTAGCTGCAGCTGCAAAAATAGGAGTCAAGTCTGTCTGTCTGACCTGTTGCTTTCTTGATTTTGTTTTATTTATGTTGGAAATGAATCTAGTCAAAATTATACACTGTGGATAATATGTAATGCCTGTTGTTGTTTTTTCTCATGTGACTATGTAAGTTGCTACATCTGTTTGATCCAAGAAATCCAATAGTTAGCTTGCAGTTTGAATAAATCAAAAAGATTTCATTAATATGGTCAGGTTTCAATATAGCATCCATAAGAGTGCATCCAATTTTTCACGCTATCCCACTCACTTAATCTTATTCATGGTTAAGCATTTTTCCTTGATTCATGTCAATAATCTATTGGTCAGTTTACATTGCCTCTAATGTCCTCTGCTTTGTTTGTCCTGCTCAATTACTTATCATGATGGAGTAGGAATTTATCACTCGACAACTACATGATAGACTAGATTGGTAGTTAGTTTATGGTTTGAGTTAATCAAAACGATTATATAATTTCCAGTAATATGGACAAGTTTACGTTCACTCCACTTGGAGCTCTTAGTATAATCATCACTCTCGGATTTTGGGATACAATATCTTGTGTTTTCTCATATAAGATTCTTTATGGTTTAATCATTAATCTGGAGGTTTAATTTGTATTGCAGTGTTGTACTTGCACATGTAATGCTGCGCAAGAAGGTACACATACTCGAGCCAGGCCATGAGCCCACTCACTATGATGAAGCCTGACGCTAAGTTGGATCACACTAGGGTCAGTCATGGACTCGGTTGCTCAGCCAGTTCTTTCTGCCAAGCTAATTTCAGTTCTGCACCATGTTGATGTTGGTAGCGTCTAATACCAGTATCATTCGTGTTCTTGTTTCCAGGCTTCAATGATATGCTCTGCCCGGTGGCCTCCAGGATCAGCCTCGACTCATGAAGAACACCCAAGGTACTATGTAAACCATACTTTGCTTGCTTAACTGAGTATTTGTACTAGCATCAGTCAGTCATAATCAATTTATCATTGAAAAATATGAAAGCACATTAGAAAGATAAACATGACATCCAGTGTCTATTCTTTTATCAATGTGCATGTGTGTGTGCTCTCTTGAAGTCATTGAATAGTAGATAATTTTCTAGCATGCATGGCATTCAGGTATATTTGATCTCACACGTCACTAGTATTCTTTGTTATTCATTTTGGATTCCACACGTGATTGGAATCTTACATTCGGCACTGTTGCTTGTCTCCCAATAGGACTTAACAGAGGTTTATGACTAAATGAACCTTTAGTTGATCAATAAGTGCATGAATCCAACCTTATGAACCTTTTTTGACCGAATGATTTCCCAGGTAATGGTATATCAAGTGCCTGAAATTTTTGATGGCAATGTAGTTTATTTAGTATAGTAAAAGTGATCTTGTACCCTGATAATTGAAGAATTTTTTGATGTCCTCTCTAGGAGCTTGTCAACAGAAATGATGACCTGTATAGCTTGTTGTTCATTAGCTATTGTGTTCATATATAGCTCGCTGTCCTCCAAACTGAAAATGCCCATCATAATAAATGTTGCCTGGCAGTATT
>NW_021309877.1:0-1099 GCF_002162155.2 Triticum dicoccoides
TGATTAAATAGATACTTATGTACCTAGAAATGATTTTTGTAAAAAATAAATAGCAAACTATGAGGCACCTGCAGTTCTAATTTGACCCGCTTCCACCTGAATCGACGGAAATTTGACTTTTTCACGAGAGGTGGATCAAAACTTTTTACACCCAACCATTTTGTCAATTTTGCATTAAATATGTCCTAGTATTTTAGAAAATTGATTTGGTCCAGTTTTGCAACGATTATTTGGTAGTTCCTTCACAAAAAAACCTCCTTTCGGGCACTCGGAAAATGAAAAATGGTTTTTTCGTCCAAAGAAAATGCAAACTTCCTTAGGCAACATTGTTTGCCATTCCAATATGCACCCTTGTGCACAATATGAGATCATTTGAACAAACTATGCCATGAATGTGGCCATAAGATTGATCATTTGGCTTGAAAGCCATGAATCTTCAGAGACGATAGCTCATTTCTGAGAACACTTTTTTAAAATAATTGCCGTATTATAAGTTTGTTATTTTTCTTGGGAACTTGGCCACATATAATGACACAATGCGAAGGTTTCCCAATTTTTTGATTTTTTTGAATTTTTTACGCCCGTTTCAAAATGCGGTCAAAACGGCGGGCTTGACCGTTCCTAGCTAGTTGTTGAATCTTGGAAAACTTTTGGTGTTTCTATGATTAAATAGATACTTATGTACCTAGAAATGATTTTTGTAAAAAATAAATAGCAAACTATGAGGCAGCTGCAGTTCAAATTTGACCCGCTTCTAGCTGAATCGACAGAAATTTGTCTTTTTCACGAGAGGTGGATCAGAACTTTTTACACCCAACCATTTTGTCAATTTTGCATTAAATATGTCCTAGTATTTTAGAAAATTGATTTGGTCCAGTTTTGCAACGATTATTTGGTAGTTCCTTCACAAAAAAACCTCCTTTCGGGCACTCGGAAAATGAAAAATGGTTTTTTCGTCCAAAGAAAATGCAAACTTCCTTAGGCAACATTGTTTGCCATTCCAATATGCACCCTTGTGCACAATATGAGATCATTTGAACAAACTATGCCATGAATGTGGCCATAAGATTGATCATTTGGCTTGAAAGCCATGAATCTT
>NW_021309878.1:0-1388 GCF_002162155.2 Triticum dicoccoides
CATATCACTTTGCGGCCTCACGCACGGTATTCCCACGGGTGTCGCCTTACCTTTGCCCGGGACCGTTTGCGTCTTTTGGCACACGTATATGATAGTGTCGCTAGCATCCATATGGTAAGGAGCCCGGGCTGACATGGCTAGTCGTAAACCCAAAGTGGCACAAACTTACAGGGACAGGCATCCATGACCCAGCATCGAACGTGTCGGTCATCAGCGAGTGAATCCAGGCTGTAGCACTGGGCTAGCAGGACTCCGGTGAACCGGGCTGTAGCGGGCTAACAGGACTCCGGTATTCATCGCGTGACATTTCCCCGAAGGGACAGACACAGGAACGAAGAAGGACACATGCTGGCCAGCCTAAGTGTTCCGGAGCAGTAGCAAGCTACCATGGCTCGGTGGAAACACTAGGAGACATTTCCCGGTAAGAGAGGCTACTAAAGATAAACAACTAGAAGGTCAGATCCCACACATACCAAGCATTTCAATAACATACACACAATATGCTCGATATGTGCAAATACAACATGGCATCACAACATGACTCTACGACTCAAGTAATTTATTCATTAGGCTCCGAGGAGCGAGATATTACAATCATGGGTCTCATGACCCAACACTCAGAGCATACAAGTCAAAGCACAAGCGGAAGCTATCATGTCTGAGTACAGACATCTATAAATGAAAAAGGCTGAGAAGCCTGACTATCTACCAGATCCTGCCGAGGGCACAAGATCGTAGCTGAGGTAACAAGCTAAATGTCGAAGTCCACGCGGAACTACTAGTGAGACCGAAGTCTCTCTGCAAAACATAAAATAGGCAAACGTGAGTACAAATGTACCCAGCAAGACTTACATCAGAACTAACTACATATGCATCATTTTCAACAAGGGGATGGTGGGGTTTAACTGCAGCAAGCCAGCTTTGACTCGGTGGCTATCCTAAACTACGACTGCAAGCGACTCTTTTGAGGTGGCGCACACGAGTCCACATATCCACCATATCAATACACCACTATGGATCCGCTCCCGTCTCCCTACGAGAACGCCATCCATAGCACTCACGCTTATCTTGCGCATTTTAAAGTATCCACTTTCACTTGTCTATGAACTGATATAAGCAACCCAGAAGTCCTTTTCCGCGGACACGGCTATTCGAATAGATGATGTTAACCCTGCAGGGGTGTACTTCTTCATACATGTTTCCACCACTTAGCGTCTGCACACGACATGTGCTCGGCAGACTTCAAGCGAAAGCCGACGTGGGTGTAGACCACGACCTACCTAAACACTCAAGTCTCTAGTCCAGGTTTATCGCCTATTCGGGTTCCATCCATGAGGAGATCCGGCCGGAGTTTCGCTCACAACCCCAAACGATGTGAACAGGGTTCC
>NW_021309879.1:0-1284 GCF_002162155.2 Triticum dicoccoides
AGAATGTGGAACAAGTTTGTCGTTAACGATGGATTTGTGTTTCGTGCTAACAAGCTATGCATTCCAGCTAGCTCCGTTCGTCTTTTGTTGTTGCAGGAAGCGCATGGAGGAGGATTAATGGGACATTTTGGCGTGAAGAAGACGGAGGACGTACTTGCTACACATTTCTTTTGGCCAAAGATGAGACGGGATGTTGAGCGTTTTATTGCTCGATGCACTACATGTCAAAAAGCTAAGTCACGACTCAATCCTCATGGTTTATATATGCCTTTGCCTGTACCTAGTGTTCCTTGGGAGGATATATCTATGGACTTTGTTTTAGGTTTACCTCGAACAAAGAAGGGGAGGGATAGCATATTTGTTGTCGTGGATAGATTCTCGAAAATGGCACACTTTATACCATGTCATAAAAGCGATGATGCTGTTAATGTTGCTGATTCGTTCTTTCGTGAAATTATTCGCTTGCATGGTGTGCCAAATACTATTGTTTCAGATCGTGATACTAAATTTCTTAGCCACTTTTGGAGATGTTTATGGGCTAAGTTGGGGACTAAACTGCTTTTTAGTACTACTTGTCACCCCCAAACTGATGGACAAACTGAAGTAGTCAATAGAACGTTGTCTACTATGCTTAGGGCTGTTTTGAAGAATAATAAGAAAATGTGGGAGGAATGCTTGCCTCATATTGAATTTGCTTATAATCGTTCATTGCATTCTACTACTAAGATGTGCCCTTTTGAAGTTGTGTATGGTTTCCTACCTCGTGCACCTATTGATTTGTTGCCTCTTCCATCTTCGGAGAAGGTTAATTTGATGCTAAACAACGTGCCGAATTGATTTTAAAAATGCATGAGTTAACTAAGGAAAACATTGAGCGTATGAATGCTAAATATAAACTTGCTGGAGATAAGGGTAGAAAACATGTTGTGTTTGCACCTGGAGATCTTGTTTGGTTACATTTGCGTAAGGATAGATTTCCTGATTTGTGCAAATCAAAGCTAATGCCACGTGCTGATGGTCCCTTTAAGGTGTTAGAGAAAATAAATGATAATGCATATAAACTTGAGCTGCCTGCAGATTTTGGGGTTAGTCCCACTTTTAACATTGCAGATTTGAAGCCTTATTTGGGTGAGGAAGATGAACTTTCGTCGAGGACGACTTCATTTCAAGAAGGGGAGGATGATGAGGACATCAATACAATTGTTACACCCACAGCCCCTGCTGCTATACATACTGGACCAATTACTAGAGCTCGTACACGCCAACTAAATTACCAGGTACTTT
>NW_021309880.1:0-1100 GCF_002162155.2 Triticum dicoccoides
GTTAACGATGGATTTGTGTTTCGTGCTAACAAGCTATGCATTCCAGCTAGCTCCGTTCGTCTTTTGTTGTTGCAGGAGGCGCATGAAGGAGGATTAATGGGACACTTTGGCGTGAAGAAGACGGAGGACGTACTTGCTACACATTTCTTTTGGCCAAAGATGAGACGGGATGTTGAGCGTTTTATTGCTCGCTGCACTACATGTCAAAAAGCTAAGTCACGACTCAATCCTCATGGTTTATATATGCCTTTGCCTGTACCTAGTGTTCCTTGGGAGGATATATCTATGGACTTTGTTTTAGGTTTACCTCGAACAAAGAAGGGGAGGGATAGCATATTTGTTGTCGTGGATAGATTCTCGAAAATGGCACACTTTATACCATGTCATAAAAGCGATGATGCTGTTAATGTTGCTGATTCGTTCTTTCGTGAAAATATTCACTTGCATGGTGTGCCAAATACTATTGTTTCAGATCGTGATACTAAATTTCTTAGCCACTTTTGGAGATGTTTATGGGCTAAGTTGGGGACTAAACTGCTTTTTAGTACTACTTGTCACCCCCAAACTGATGGACAAACTGAAGTAGTCAATAGGACGTTGTCTACTATGCTTAGGGCTGTTTTGAAGAATAATAAGAAAATGTGGGAGGAATGCTTGCCTCATATTGAATTTGCTTATAATCGTTCATTGCATTCTACTACTAAGATGTGCCCTTTTGAAGTTCTGTATGGTTTCCTACCTCATGCACCTATTGATTTGTTGCCTCTTCCATCTTCGGAGAAGGTTAATTTTGATGCTAAACAACGTGCTGAATTGATTTTAAAAATGCATGAGTTAACTAAGGAAAACATTGAGCGCATGAATGCTAAATATAAACTTGCTGGAGATAAGGGTAGAAAACATGTTGTGTTTGCACCTGGAGATCTTGTTTGGTTACATTTGCGTAAGGATAGATTTCCTGATTTGCGCAAATCAAAGTTAATGCCACGTGCTGATGGTCCCTTTAAGGTGTTAGAGAAAATAAATGATAATGCATATAAACTTGAGCTGCCTGCAGATTTTGGGGTTAGTCCCACTTTTAACATTGCAGATTTGAAGCC
>NW_021309881.1:0-892 GCF_002162155.2 Triticum dicoccoides
AAGAATGAGTAGGCACAACAGGGCTCAAACAACTCCTACTCATGCTAGTGGGTTTCATCTATTTACTGTGGAATGACAGGTGATGCAGAGGATAAAGGGGTTCAGCTACCGCAGCAAGTAACAGTTGAATCGATGTTGTCCTAATGCAGTAAAAGAGAGCAGGAGCGAGAGAGTGGGATTGTATCGGAATGAACAAGGGGGTTTTGCTTGCCTGGCACTTCTGAAGATAACATTGAGTCTTCATCAGTGTCAACGATCACATCATCGGTATCACGTCTATCGAGAGGGGACAAATACCGGCAACACAGAAGGGAACACAATCAATGCAATGCACAATATGATGCATGATCATGACATGGCAAAATGAATGTGTTTTGAGCCAATGCAACTAGCAACAGATTAAATGAAATTGGTTTGAATACAAGATTCAAATTCAAACTCCATGTGTGATTATTTAAATGCCCTTCACTTCATTTGTCCTAAACAGTAGTGATAAGTTGCTCTAACATGCATGAAAATGGTACAGATGGATTCCTTGAATTTTTCTGATAATTTTTCATATATAAATTATTTAATTTGGAGTTACGGTTGATTTTCTATGATTTATTGAAGTTTAGGACATTTTCTGAAAATAATAACTCATTTAAGAATTATTTAAATTCCAGAAAGATTTACTACGTCATCAGTGCGTCACCGTGACGTCAGCAGGTCAACAGACGCTGCTGCTGGTCAAACCTGACGTGTGGGGGCCACACGTCAGTGACACAGGGTGGTTTTAACTCACTGACAGGTGGGACCGGTCAACGGCCACGTCAGCTAGGTCAATTCCGACGCGTGGGGCCACTGTGGTTAACTTAAACTAAACAGGGGTTAACCGTGGTTAGTTAAGGGC
>NW_021309882.1:0-1035 GCF_002162155.2 Triticum dicoccoides
GGTACCGCACAGGAAGAAGCCTTCACGATATTGAAAGATAAGTTGACACATGCTCCTTTACTCCAACTTCCTGATTTTAATAAGACTTTTGAGCTTGAATGTGATGCTAGTGGAATTGGATTAGGAGGTGTGTTATTACAAGATGGCAAACCTGTTGCATACTTTTCTGAAAAATTGAGTGGGCCTAGTCTGAATTATTCTACTTATGATAAAGAATTATATGCTCTTGTTCAGACTTTAGAAACATGGCAACATTATTTATGGCCCAAAGAATTTGTTATACATTCTGATCATGAATCTTTGAAACATATTAAAAGTCAAGCTAAACTGAATCGTAGACATGCTAAATGGGTTGAATTCATTGAGACTTTACCTTATGTCATTAAACACAAGAAGGGAAAAGAAAATGTTATTGCTGATGCATTGTCTCGTCGCTATACTATGCTTTCACAACTTGACTTCAAAATATTTGGTTTGGAGACCATCAAAGATCAATATGTGCATGATGCTGATTTTAAAGATGTAATGCAGAATTGTAAAGAAGGAAGAATGTGGAACAAGTTTGTTGTTGACGATGGATCTGTGTTTCATGCTAACAAGCTATGCATTCCAGCTAGCTCCGTTCGTCTTTTGTTGTTGCAGGAGGCGCATGGAGGAGGATTAATGGGACACTTTGGCGTGAAGAAGACGGAGGACGTACTTGCTACACATTTCTTTTGGCCAAAGATGAGACGGGATGTTGAGCGTTTTATTGCTCGCTGCACTACATGTCAAAAAGCTAAGTCACGACTCAGTCCTCATGGTTTATATATGCCTTTGCCTGTACCTAGTGTTCCTTGGGAGGATATATCTATGGACTTTGTTTTAGGTTTACCTCGAACAAAGAAGGGGAGGGATAGCATATTTGTTGTCGTGGATAGATTCTCGAAAATGGCACACTTTATACCATGTCATAAAAGCGATGATGCTGTTAATGTTGCTGATTTGTTCTTTCGTGAAATTATTCGCTTGCATGGTGTGCCAAATACTATTGTT